>NC_081570.1:12096508-12104212 GCF_022355385.1 Mustela nigripes
CCTGCCCTTTCGCTGCCCCGCCCCACCCGGCCATGCCCCTCCCTCTGGCTTTCGCCAGCCACCACCAGCGGCGTCCTGGGAGCGGCTGGAGCCTGCTGGGGGCGTGGCCAGGCCCGGCAGGGGCTGGGTGGGGACCTCCTGGCTGCGGGGACCCCCTGGCTTGCGGGATCGCCCACTCCCGCGGGTGCGGGGCCCAGGCCTGTCATTTCACCTCCCCAAGACTGCATTTCCTGTCTCGGGAGAACCGGGAGGTGGCCCGGGCTTCCCAGGGCTCCTAGGGGAGAGAGGACAGCTCATTAAACCTGACCGCTGGGGCAGAGAGGATTGCCTTCACCCGGCTCTGGGCCCGGGAGGCTGGGAGATTGTGGCTGTAGGGGGGAAGCAGTGGTGGGGGTTAAGTCTGCCTGAGCTGGGCTGTCCCCCAGCCCCAGTATAGTCACCCAGCCGGAGAGAGCACAACCCGGATCCAGGGAGGCCTGCTTGGTAACTGTTCACCGTGAGAGCCATCTTTGCCTGAACACATGAGGCCGCTACTCCTCACGCTTTGTTTGCTGGAATCTACTTAGAAACTTTGATCCGGGGTATCATGGCTCCATTGTACAGCCAAGGAAAGAGGTGGGGCTGGGAGTTGAACCTGGTTATTTTGACTCCCAAGTCCGCTCCTCTGTCCCCTACCCCAGGAGGGTTTGGGTGGCATCCTCTGACAGAGGATACATGTTTGGTCAAGCCCTGGAGGTCTGCAGGGTAGGGCTTATGACTCCGGGTGACGCTGGCATCAGAGAGGTTAAGCCACCAGCTGCTGATCACACAGCCTGTGTTCGAGGAGCTTCTAGTCTGATGGGGTGGCCATCACCATCCTTGGGCTGTGCACAGTCCAAAGGGAGAGCCACACAGACAACAGGAGAAGGCCCCAGGGCCCTCAGAGCCACACTCCTGACTCCTGTTCCGGGAGCAGGGACAGGTGGGCCAACAATAAACTCACCCCTTTCAGCAAGCCCGGGGGGTGCTTGATTATCCCTGCCTGTTGCTCACTTGAATCCAAGCAGAGGAGGGGAAAGGGCACACTGTTGGGAGGCAGTGAGGTCTTATCGGAAGGTCCCAGATCCCAGAGATGGGAGTGGCTTGGGGTCCACTGTTTCACCCCGTTGGGCTCTTTTCCCACCTGAATCAGATCAAGCAACTCCTCACTTGGCCTCAGACTCCACTGAACACTGAGATGCCATCGTGCACTTGTCCCTAACGTGGTGAAAAGGAGGTGGCCAAGAAGTAAGCTCTGAGCCCACCCATCCCACGGCTCCCACCCTCGGGGCTGTGGGAGGGTTGAGTCCCCTGAGGCTGTGGCTGGCCCTTCATGGGTGGGTACCCTGCACAGGCAACACGGGTGCTGTTGGCATCACACCTGCCCGGGCCCAGCACTGACCTTCACGGACCGCTGGGGGCTCAGTGGGTGCTCAGAGAGGAGAGGAGGTTAAGTGCCAAGGGGCAGGCCGCACATCCAGCCCTGCCTTCAGATCCCAGCTCTGCCATGGTTGAGGGCACAGAGCTCCGTGCCTTTGGGCCCTGGCTTCTTCATATAAAATCACGATATCATCCTGACCTCACAGAATATCATCCTGATGCTTTGGGTCCGGGGGGGGGGGGTGGTCATACCAGAGAACTTCTGCTTTGTCTGTCTGGACCTCAGTCCGTTTCATCTGTAGTATTAGGGCGATAATGGCGGCATCCTCGGTGGGTGAAAATTGGCACAGAGCACTGAGCCGGTGGTGGGCTGTCCGTGGGAAGGGAAGGGAAGCCGTTAGTGAAGGCTGAGGCCCCAGGAAGCAGAGGGTGGGAACCAGGATCTCTGTAGGGTCCCCAAAGGCTGAGGATTTGGCTCAGGCTCAGGGATCTGGTGACGCTTTCTGCACTGGAGAGAGTCTTCCTTCCTTCTTTCCTTCCTTTTCTTCCTTCCTTCTTTCGTTTATTTACTTTAGGGACAGTGCAACTGTACAGGCAAGGCAGGGAGGGCAGAGAGGGAGGGAGAGGGACACGCCGGCTCCGGGCTCAGTGCGGAGCCCGATCCGGGACTTGATCTCAGGACTCAGAGATCATGACCTGAGCCAAAGCCAAGAGTTGATGAACCTACTGAGCCACCCAGGCGCCCCTGGAGAGAGTATTTCTAAATGAGCCCGGGGGATGGTAGGGTTGGCAGGCCTCAGCAGAAGGCAGTGTGGTCAATGGAGGGAGCCTGGCCTAGGAGTCTTCGGCCCCTTCTCCCTGCTCTGTCTGGCCCTGGGCAAGCCACGTGTCCTCTCCAGGCCCCTGTTCTGTCTCCTTCCTAATGAGGAGGTGATTCCTTGTGCCCTGCGGATGGATCTTAGGGCTGCGGGCGAATCCAGCCGGAGGCCTCACATACTGAAGGTGTGAGTGGATGGGAGGCGGGGTCTCCTGGAGGCGCTGGGAAGTAGGCACTCGAAAGGCTGCCTGACTTCTTCCTCAGAGGGAGCCCCAAGACCTGGGCTCCGGCCCTTTGCTCATGGGTCTTTGCTGCAGTAATAAGACAATCAGCCCAGCCTTGTAAAGGTCACAGCCTGGTCACCAGCTGCTCTAGTCCCTGGAGACATTAGTCACTATTATCTTTTGCTTAAAAATAACCTAATGCTCCCTCATCTTGAGACCCGAGTCCTCAGCTAAGCCTCAGTGTGTCTGTTTGCTCTTTGGGCGACAATCTCCCGGTCCCCCTATTCCCTGGCTCCCGTGTGGGGTGGAGGTGGTGGCCCTGGGTCGGTGGGATGACACCCGGACCGGCCCACAAGGCCCGTGAGCAAGGGCCAGCTGCTCTTTGTTGAGCGCCCGCCATGCGCTCGGCTCTTTGCTAGAAGCTCTCAGTTCATATTTTCTTTACTTGACCTTGACCTTTGGCTTATTATTATCACCATCTTGCACAGAGATCTCCAGTAACCAAGCTCTCTGCTCTGGGCAGATGTTTTTTAATCCCTTGTGTCATATTTCTTGTGCATTGACAAGAGCATCTTCATCTTCATGCACTTTTTGGGGTCTGGCCTCACATTTGTGGGGCCTGCAGTTTAGTCCTTCAGGTGACAGGCCAGGAAGTGCAGTCCAGAGAGATGGGAGTGAAGCCCAAGGTCTCTGCGCTGCAGCTGGGCCTCCTTGGGCAGTGGCTTTTCCACCTCTATCCTGAAGCAGCCTCTCACTCCGCATGTGACAGGGACCACGGGTGTGCTCTGGCCTTGGGGGTCCTGTCCCTCCTGGCCAATGGACTCTCAGCTCTTTGTCCTCCACTTCATCCGTGGAGCTTTGGAAGACGAGGGAACCCTCCTGGATGCTGGGCTAGGGGTGCCCCCTACTGGACCATCCCGAACCCCCATGGGAAACTCAGATTTGGGGTGAGGGGTCCATCCCCCACTCATTTAATGGTCCTAGCAATTTCTGTTTTGCCCCTGAGGTTGCTGGGGCTGGAGCTGAGGGCCGGAGTCAGGACTTGGTTCTAGACCTTCTGTTTCCCAGTAAAACATTCCCGGAGGCCCAGGATGAGCGCTCAGATCCCAGAAGAGCGTTACGCAGGGGTGGTGGGAAGAGATTAAGGAGACCTCTGCGTGCCCGACACATTTCGTGTGCCTTTCCACGTTTCCTCGTGTCCTCCTCCCTTATCAGGTGGATGCTGGGTGCTCATCACCTCTGTTTTATGGACGAGGAAGACGAGGTGGAGCCTCAGGGCTGAACCGTGACCAACCTCCCATCCCCCACCTGCCTTCCTGGGTCAGAAACTGGGTTTGGGGGGGCTTGGCACAGGGGCCTCTGCTTACCACCCTGTCCTTTGGCCTGCAGGGGTGGAGAGGAACCTGCTCTATGAGGATGTGCACCGGGACGGAGCGCCCAGGGAGGCAGACGACCTAGGCTGGAGCTCCAGTGAGTTCGAGAGCTACAGTGAGGACTCGGGGGAGGAGACCAAACCGGAGGCAGAGCCTGCCAAGCACCGAGTGTCCTTCCAGCCCAAGGTAAGGGGGTGGGCGTCTGTCATCCCAGCCAGGGCACTGCGACCCTTGGGGACTGGCTAAGGAGGGTGGTGAGGGCCAGACCTCAGACTCGTATCCAAACAGGGACCCCTGGGAATGTACAGTGAGCAAGGAGATGGCCCAGGTGTCCCCAAAATAGAAGACGATCCACCGGCATTGCTGTTTGACCCTGGAGAGCCCGCAGCCTGGAATGGGCGAGTTAATACCTGGCTCAGGTCTCCCTCCCCCACCCCATTCCCATGGCAGACCCAGCAATGGACCATGATGCTCATGGGCTCAGATCTGGCCGCAGGGGCCTCCTCAGGACAGGCTTCAGGCAGCCCAGCCTGCTGATGAGAGTTGGCTCTTAGATCAGGTCAGCTAGGTCTCCCTGCCCTCCAGGACGCATTCTGAGACCAGTCCTAGACCCATACAGTCCTCTGCCCTTGGGGAAGCGAGCAAGGGGCAGGGGGAGGGGGGCTGCTGTGGTTAGGACACAGAAGGCCTCTTTCCAAGGTCTTTTAAAATGCCATCCATGCATTTGTTTCTGCCCAGAGCAGGGGTCATTCGGCTGGTTTCCGAGTCATGGAAGCCAAGAAGAGGATGGATTGTCTCCTTCCTCCTGAGATGGCCTGTTCCTCCCGTTCTATAGAAGCCACCAGAAAGCAGAGTCTAGCGGTGTGGGGTTTCATGGGGGAATAGTGTCTTACAGGCAGGCCCAGCCCCACCAGAGGTGACTGGGTTCCCTCAGCCTCCTTCTGAAAAGACACAGACAAGTAGACACCCAAAGGTGGTACAGGAGAAGGCAGGGGCCCCAGGATGAGGCTGGGTTACACGTACCTCCCGAGTCCTGCCTAGTGCCTCCTGTCCCTTTCTGAGTTTGAGGATCCCCTCTGGAGGGGAGATGCTGGCCAGGGCAGCATCTGCACTTCGACGCTTCGGATAGACCTTCCTCCACCCAGGAGGGGCTTCCCAAGTTCCCGAGAAGCCTGGGAGTTGAGCCTGTCTCCTTTGAGTCCAGTCTTGTGGCTGGGCCTCCATCGGTTGGGCCACCGAAAGTGGCCTTGACATCTTGCTTAGGATAAAGTTAAGCATCTGTGATAGCTACTGTGTGTCCAGTCATTTCTGAGGGTGCGGGCAGGGGTGCATGGGGACAGGAAGGCCCAACCCAATTGGCCAACCATTATGGTCTAGGAGGAGATACCAAATATGAAGCAACTTGCCAAAAACGAGGCCAAGGATGCCTTTCTGCAAACACGAGCCCAAGTATCTCGGGCTGCATGCGGGACACGGGCTGATAGGGCTAGTCAGAGGGGGGCTTCTCTGGCACAGAAGCCAGGGGGCTGGGAAGTGTCCCAGGCTGGACTAATGGCCCAGGAGAAAGCCTGGGAAGAATCCTGTTCCTCTTCTGTCCTGGGAAGGGACAGCATGCCCTGCTTTAGGGGAGAAAGGGTCCAGGTTATGAAGCCAGCATTGTCCCCGGGCGCCCCCCTAAGATGAGGGCAGGTGTTTGGTATACTGTGAGTGGAAAGTGCTCGAGGCCAGACTGACGCTCATTCTCAGCCTCTGGCAGTCTCCTCCTAGTTCCCGGCGGCAGCTTTGCCAATCCCTTGCCTTCTTACTGGGGACCCGGAGGGAAACATAGACATCTCTCAGAGGGCAGGAGGCAGGCGGATGCTGAATTTGGGCTCCCCAGGGTTGGTCCTCAGACTGGCCTAGACATCAGGATCACGAGGGATGCTGATTTTTTTTTTTAAAGATTTTATTTATTTATTTGACAGACAGAGATCACAAGTAGGCAGAGAGGCAGAGAGAGAGAGAGGAGGAAGCAGGCTCCCTGCTGAGCATAGAGCCCGATGCGGGACTCGATCCCAGGACCCTGAGATCATGACTTGAGCCGAAGGCAGCAGCTTAACCCACTGAGCCACCCAGGCGCCCCAGATTTTTTTTTTTTTTTTTAAAGATTTTATTTATTTATTTGACAGACAAAGATCACAAGTAGGCAGAGAGGCAGGCAGAGAGAAAGGAGGAAGCAGGCTCCCTGCTGAGCAGAGAGCCCAATGTGGGGCTTGATCCCAGGCCTCTAGGATCATGACCTGAGCCGAAGGCAGAGGCTTAACCCACTGAGCCACCCAGGCGCCCCTTGAGGGCTGCTGATTAAAATCACAGACCCCAGGGCCTTACCCCCAGGAACTCTGGTTTAGGGTTCAAGTCAGCCACCTATCTGCTTTGAACCAGTGCTCTTGTTCCCAGGGGATGCGAGGGGCCAGGGAGAGAAATGCGGGGGCTGGCCCTCTCCATGGCTGAGCCCCAGGGGAGGAGTCTCTGGGGGGTTGCCCATTACCTCTTATCTGTGGACCCTCCAGCGAGGGGCTTCTTCGGACCCTTCCTCGGCAGGCAAACCTTGCAGCAGGGTTCTTGAATTTCTAACCATGAGGACATTTGCCTTGGCCATGGGCCAAGGCCTGTCTGTTCCCTGAACAACAGGCTTCCAGCAAGACAGGGGCGCTGTGGTGGCGGGAGGGAGCTTTCCTCTGGCACCTACCTCTGCCCTGAACACCCCGCTGAGCCTTCTTCGCTGTGCTCTGCCCTCCTGAGCTGCTGGGGGCCCACCTGCTCCCATGCCTGGCCCTGCACTGGCTGCATGGTTTGGGGCCGCCATTGCTTGGCTGTGTCTTGTGTGTGCTGTGGGGCATCAGGCAGCAGAGATCTGGTGGCATTTGACCCTGTCCTTGGAGTCTGATGGGGGGTCTGACTCCCTGTCCAGCTGCAGGAGAGCTAGTGTAGTCCCTCCTTCAGGGGTCTTTGAAGGGCGGCCCTCAGCTGGTGGATTTTTGCCAAAGAAAGTGACTGAAGGGTCTGCAGAAGGACCTCCTTGGAAGCCTCTGACCTAGATGTAAGCAGGGGCCTGATCCTGTTATGTTAATAAGTACCTGCTGGTTGCAAACCATGGTCAGTGGGATTTTTTTCCCCCCAGTTGTAAAACAGGCTGCGTTGGACTTTTCCTTTTTCTGACCATGACCTCTTCATAATTGAGGTTACCAGTGATCCAGCTGGCCAGAAATGCCAGCTCTGACCTCAGCCTTGCTCACTCCTCTGCTCGGATCTGGCCAGTCTGCCATTGACCTCTGATCCTGGTTCTTCTAATCCTGAGAAAGGCAGAGGGGCAGTGCAAAGCCAGGCCCTTTATGATTTTATTGTGTCAATTTACAGATGAAACAGGACTCAGGATAAACCCCAACGCTCACAGCTTTGGGGTGTCTGAGTAACTCTCAGAATGACCCCTGTTCTGCTGTTTCTTTGCATTAATAGTAATGAGCAGTTGCTTAGCATGGTATGTTTACAAAGCAGTTCATGCAGTTTTCCTAATACCCTAAAGTGGTTGGTATTATTTGCATTAAAAGTCTCATTTTATTGATCAGAGAAGTCAATACAGAAGCTTAGAGGCAAAACGATATGGTTAGGGTCACCCAGGAAGTGAGTGGTAGAGCTGTAACTCAATATCACATCTGATTTGAAAGGAAATACGTCAACCTTCTGTCCATGCATGCATGCAACCATTAATCCATCCGTCTGTCTGTCCATCCATCCATCCATCCATCCATCCAAGTGTCTATCCCATTTTTCCACCTGCCCATCTATCCATCCAACCAAGTATCCATCCAGGTATCCATCCATCCATCCATCCATCCATCCATCCATCCATCCA
>NC_081570.1:12104669-12294377 GCF_022355385.1 Mustela nigripes
TCCATCCATCCATCCACCCGTCTATGTATCCATCCATCCATCCATCCATCCATCTGACCAACTATCCATCCATTCAACACATATTGAGCACTTAGAATTTGTAAGGTAGTATAGTAACAGTTTCCATGTTTTGAGCACTTACTAAGTTCTGAGATCTACATGTATTACCCATTTAATCTTCTCAGTAACTCTGTGAAGTAGTTACTATCCTGGCCACTTGACCAGTGAGGAATGTCAAGATACTTTAAAGAAGTAAAGATACTTTCCCAGCTAGTGAGCTAGGGATGGTGATTTGAATGTAGACCTGCCTGCCTCCAGAGTTCATGCTCTTGGTCCCTTTTCTTGTCTACCCTGGGATTAGTACTGTCTTGGTTTTCTGTATGCTTTACCAAATATCACTATCGCTCACACAATTTAGGCATTTGAATGTCTATCTGTTTGTCTCTCCACCCATCCATCTTCCCAGATAGTATATAAGCTAGTCAGCTACCCATCCTTCCATCCAACTGCCTACCTGCGCTCCCTCTGTTCCTCCCTCCCTCTCTCTGTTAACCCGTTCCTTCCTCCAGTGGTGTGCCAGAGCTGGCTCTTCCTCACTCACAAGATCTAGGAACCAATTGTACACTCACTTTCCAAGTCCACATTCAGTGACGTCACACCGGTAGTGTGAAATGCGGCACGGTAAGATCATTCACACCATGGAAATGCTACAAAGCAGCGTTCTTTCTCCTGGAGAAGCACCTGTTCAATATTTACCAGCACAGCATTGCTTCCATCCACCTACGAATTCCGCTGTGTCTTTATTCATTTATCTTACCGTTCACCTGTCCATTCATTTGCCCAGTTCTGCGGTCATCCAGCTGTGTTTATGCATTTGCTCACCCATCCACTTATCTGTCCGTCCAGGCATCCATCATTCATCTGTCCACCCATCCTCTGTCTGTTGTCCATTCGTCTGTCCAGTCATCTCTCCATACCTTCACTGTTTTCCTATGCATTTGCACCCCCCCCATCCTGCCCACCCAGCCCACCACCCATCCATCTCACAAACTTGCTGAGAGCCTCCTATGTCATCAGCCCCAGGCTGGCCCCTGGGATGAGGGGATGCCTGAGACACAGTCCTTATCTTCCAAGTGCTGTTCCCTTTCCCTGAGGGGGCCTGGCCGGTCCCTTCCTCCTGTCCTCGCAGCAGCCAGGACACCGTGTGTTGGGGTGGGACCCTGCTGGAGCCGATGCCTGGTGGGAGCCCTCCCCACGCCCCACATGCCACCTCACCTGGTCTCCTTTCTCCTCTGTTGTCCTGTTTGTCTCCTCCCGTCCCGCCTGCTCCTCGCACCTGCTCTCCTTCTGCCTGGCTGCTTGGGGGCTCCAGCTTTCTCCAGACCTGACTAGGCTAAAGGAGAGATGCGCCAGGACTAAGAGAGACATCTTGGCTCTAAGAGCTGGGGGGAGAGACATGCAGGCGCTGAAGCACAAGTGCGACTGTAAGGTATTGTCCGTCTGTCCCCCTGCGTCCTGGCCGGGGCCCTGCAGAGGGGGGCCTGAGCCCCCGGAGCCTGCCCGACATGGGAGCCTGGCCGCATCTCATGTCCATGCTGGGACTGGCGCACTCCTTTCCACGTGCTTGCCTCTCTCTCTCTGAGCAAAAGCTTAGGGGTCTGCCAGCATTCCTGTGGGGTGGGGTCTGCACGCTCTCGGACCCTCCGCATCACCGGGGAGCTGACTCCTGTGCTCCGTCCCCAGAGAGGCTGATTCTGGAGGTCTGGCCTAAGGCCTAGGCACCTGCAGATTTGCGAACTCTGGCGGTGGGTGAGGGTGTGAGCGTGAGTGAGGGACACTGGACATTCCTGCCCCTCTGAGCCACTCACAGAGATCCAGGCTAAGGAAGCCTGTAGGAGAAATTACAGCACCTTCTTCTCAAATGGGACTCAGACTTCTGGATCATGGTGACATCGACAGCAGGGACTTCCCTTAATTGAGCACCTGCTATGTGCTATGGGCTTTGGAGGCCTACAGGCCTGGCTTTGGATCCCAGTCCCACCACTTCCTCTCTGTGTGATCCTGGGCAGGCCTCTTGACCTCTCTGAGCCTTGGTTTCCTCACCTGTGAAATGGGGGCATTGATAGTACCTGTCCCCAGGTTGGATGGAAGGAAGGATTAGGTGAGCTCAGATCTGTGAGGTGCTCCATGCTGCCTGGGAGGGTCAAAGTCCCTGTTATGTGTGTGCCTGTTGGTTTTGTCCCCAGGGCACCTGGGGAGGCAGCTATCTCTCTCTGCTGTCATTTGGCATCAGTGAGGCTGGTGAGTGAATCAGCGGACTGGTAGTCACTGCGCTGGGAAGCGGCAGAGCTGGGATTCAAACCTGGGTCTGTGCGTACCGCAGCTGAGTGGTATCCATCCTGGGCCACTGCTGGTTCCGACCAAACCTGAGACCTCCTGGGAAGAGGGGACAGACACTATAGTGTGCAGGATCCTTGTATAGACATGCCACAGGGGGACCTGTGACCTGAATGGGGCGGCTTCACTTCTCAGAAGGCCAAGGCCCAGAGAAGAGCCAGGAGCTCATGAAGGGCAGAGTCCACCACTGGGGTTCCTGCCCTGACTGTGACCCTGGACTCGGACCCCCCGCCCGGCCCCTGCACTGTGAAGGTGGGTGAAGGCAGCAGGCTGACTTGGGGACACCTTCTGGGGTGTTCACTTGTTGCTCTTTTTTGCCCAGGAAAATGCCAAGAGAAGACCGCTTTGGGAGTTTGTAGGACAATTTCCTGCCTCGGCTCTCTGCCAGGAAGGAAGTGGGCTCAGAGCAGAGGTTTCTAATCTGGGGGTTGTGACCCCTCCCACCACTCCCCCAGAGGAGGGTGAGCATCTTTGTGTAGTTTCTGGGGTCGGTTTTTTGTCCTTCTCCTTAGATTATCAAGGGGGTTATGACCCCCTGACCCCCACCCCAAGAGGCCAGGAATCACTACTGAAGAATTGTGCCATTGAGACGCAGGGAGTCCCCGGGGGACCTCCTCTTCCCCATGCTCATTGTTTCCGGAAAGTCAGCATTGTTCCTGAAAAGCCACCACCCTGTGCCTAGGCCCAGCACCCTGTGGGTTTTTGCAAGCCAGAGAGCCAAGCAGTATGGGGGAGGGGGAGCCGGGGCTTGTTTGGAGGAAGGTGATAGGGAGAGCAGAGACCCAGGCCCCCCCCCCACCACAAGATGTGCTCTTGCCTTCTGCAGAGAGCCTCAGGGAGGAGGGAGTGCTCTGAGAACTCCCTGCTGGTTAGGACGGTCACGTGGTTGTTTACATTTAAATCAATTACAGTGAAATATAATCCGGACCTTGGGTCCTCAGCTGTACCAAGAGTTATTTGTGGCTGGTGGACCCCCAGTGGGTATTTCCATCATTATAGGAAGTTCTTTCAGGGGGCGTTCTGTCGGGGAAGATGCTGGGGCTGGGGTCTGGGGACTGAGGGGTGCAGGAATGACTTAGGGGACAGCAGCTCCGTGTGCAGGCCCTGGTCCCCCAGCACTCAGGGTGCCGGCTTCCCCCTCCCGGGTCCGCTTCCCGTTCTGCTCAGCTTGCTGCATGGTGTCTGCGGGTCCCTGCCTGCACGGGGAAGCTGCGCTCCGCTCTGTGGACACTTCAGCCTTCCCCCACTTTCCTGGGCCTCGGCTCAGTAAGAAACTTGGCTGTTTGGTGGGGATGGGGGGGTCCTCACTTGGGTTTGGCAGATAGGATGGGTGTGTGCACTCACGAAGTAAGTGGGTGTGGTCGTTTTACTGTTCAGCATGCCTCCCTGGACCCCGTCTGTTAGTCCTCATAGACCTTGGCACATCTCAGTAGGGAAACTGAGGCTCAGTGAGGTTAAGTGACTTGTCCTGAGAGGTATAGCTGGGATCTGAACCCGGGCCTGGCTCTCCAGGCCTCAAGTCTTTCCCCAAAGGGAGACAATCAGGTTAAGACCCCTTTTTGCCGATTAAGTGGGTTCCTCCAGGGTGATCCCCAGAGAACGAAGGCCCCTTCTCACCTTGCCCCGGGATGTCTCAGATGCCACTGCCTGGTTGTCCCACCGGGCTTCTGCTGGAACTGTATGGGCCCCAGGGTCTTGATGTGTGCCGCTCCGGCTGGGAGGCCAGGGTGGGGCTGGTGGCCCTTGGTGGCAGGCATCCTGGGGTGTCCCTCAGCTTCTCTGATGAGCCCTTCTGCCTTTGCTCAGATGACCCAGCTCATGAGGGCGGCCAAGAGCGGGACCAAGGACGGGCTGGAGAAGACGAGGATCGCCGTCATGCGCAAAGTGTCCTTTCTGCACAGGAAAGACGTTCTTGGTGAGGCACCGTGGGCCTGGCCGGCAGGAGGCTGGGGCTCAGCTCTGTGACAGCGGGGGCAGGTGGGCGAAGCCACCTGGGGTCTGGCATCCTCTGGTGGTAGGGGATGGGGACTGACCCCCAAATATCTTGGTTGGTCCCTGTCAGGTTCCCCCCCTCAGGCAGGTATGGCCCACCTCTTTTGGAGGGAGGTGGGGCCTCTCCCTTCAGTGTCCCTGCCCTTGGTCTCTGTCCTGGCAGTCTTGGCTTCCTGCCTCCCACACTGTTCAGCTCACCTGACTTCATCTTTGAACGTTCCCGCTCTTTCCTTTGTCCATCGCCCATCTGTCCACCAGCCAATATTTATTGAATACCCCGAAGTGCTGCACCCCATGCTGGGTATAGGGCCACCAAGACTAACAAAGCAGCATTTCCTCGGGGAGTTCTGGGCTCATATAAACAGGAAGTGACCACAGAGGCTGACAAGCAACTGTGGGGAGCCGGGGAGGGGGGGAATGGAGGGGTGGGGGAGGGAGGGACAGGAGCTTGGAGGAGCGCAATGCAAATGAGTGGTCAGGGATGGGCTGGGAGCAGGAGGGGGATGGACCCAGGTCAGTCAGGTGGCGGGGAGTGGGGCAGGAAACTGGTGCTCTGGGCGGAGGCGTCAGCATGTGCAAAGGCCCTGGAGCTGGGCAGTAGGAGATGTTCAAGAAATGATTTTCGTGAGGGTCAACATTTATCAAGGATTTACTGTGTCTGGGCACCCTCTTATGATCCTTACAGTTCCTTGCTTAATCCTTGCAGACACCAGACAGTCCACAGGACTGCCCTGTTCCCATGTGGAGATGAGCTAACAGGCACAGAGAGGTTCAGTGACTCGCCTGGGGGCACACAGGCGTGGGGAGGATGGCCGGGGCTCCATGTGGCTGGAGTAAGGGGTGGGGCGTGAGAGGCTGGAGCCAGGTCAGCACAGATATTCAAGCCAGGGAGAACTCCGAGACTCTGTGCCCTCTTGAGAAGTTATGTGCTTTCCTTTCTCTGTGCTTCCATTTTCTCATCCGTGCAGTGGGGACCCTGTGGCATCTGTCTCAGGGGCCATGGTGAGAATGACCGAGGCAGTATGTGGACAGAGCTCCTGGCTCTGCTGTGATGCATGTCATTCTCGGGGGGCAGTCACTGGAGTGGAGGTGTTTGGGGCTGGGGCGACGTCTCGCCGTTGTGGGTTCAGATCCCGGTTCCACAGCCTCCTGGCTTCACGACCTTGCATCATTCTTAACGGGGGCTGGTTCCTCATCCATGAATTGGGTTCAACCCCACCGCTGCTTGCACCTGCTCCAGCACGGAACCTTTGGGGAAGCCACCGGCCCCCGAGAGGAGCCCTTCCAGGCTTAGTGGGGTGGCCTGGAGGAGGGACAGGGTAGACAGGCTGGTCGGCTGGGAGCTGCTCCTGGTCACCCTCCCCACCCCCAGACTGGCCAGGCTGCCAGCAGGCTCTCCCTAAGCCCTCCCCACCCCGCCCGCCAGCCCAGAGCCTTGCCTAAAGTGACCCTCCCACTAGCGGCGTTATTAATAGCCGCGGCAGGGCTCGGATCGCTGGCCAAGAATGTTACCCAGTGGCGCGTGGGGGAAGAGGAAGCCGCGGGGCCGGCGGCTGGGGTGGGTGCGGAGTGATGCCCGGGGTACCATGTGGGCCAGGCAGGAGGGCCTTCACCACCCCCACCCCCACACTGTGGTCCGCTGTCCCTCCTCCTCCTCTTCTGTCTCCTGTTCAGGTAAGGGCCTGCCTGGGTGTCCCTGCTCCCTCAGCTCCGGCTCAAGGGTCACTGCTACCTCCTCCTTCCGAGCTTACCCGCAGCGCCCGACTGCCTACGGCCGCCACCACTGGGTTTCAGGCCCAGAGCAGCTAGGGTCCCGTCTCCCTGTGCCCGCATCTCTCTTGAGGGGACAGAGCCTTCCAAGGCCAGATCCCTGCACTCTGCCTGACCTCCCTCTTTCTCTCTGTGGGAGGTTCTGTCTGTCTCCTGCCCTCTGTCCAACAGCTGCCCCCACTCATGTCTGCACTGTCCCCTTGAACTTTTTTCCCTTTGGGTCTATCTGCATTTTTTTTTTCTTTTTATGAAAAGAAGAAAACACAGCTAAATAGCCCCGTTCTTCTTGGGGCTTACTTTCTTCCCCCTTTTGGGCATCCAGAAGAAAACTATTTTTAGTGCCTAGTGATGGAGACATGGGCCACCTGGCTTTCACCGGGCCAGAGGCAGACCGGTCTGAGCGGGGACTGTGACTTCTGGCAGAGTCCATGTTGAGAACTGGAGCCCTGAGGCACGCCGCTTTGTGCGGCCCCGCTCGCTCCCCTTTATTTCTGGCTGGACAAATCTAGCAGAGTACAGCAGTGAGTGACCCTCTGTGGCCCCAGGACCCCGGCTCAGGGTGGTGCCCAACTCCTGGGGGCTGAGCAGGGTACGGTATCCTCACTTCTCATATTTCACCAGCCCATCTGACTTTCCAGGTGACTCGGAAGAGGAAGACATGGGGCTCCTGGAGGTCAGCGTTACGGACATCAAGCCCCCGGCCCCAGAGCTGGGCCCCATGCCCGATGGCCTGAGCCCTCAGCAGGTCTGTGTGCAGAGCTGGTTGGTGGGGGCCTTCAGGTGGAGGGGTGGTCAGGGGCCCCGTGAGTCTGGGTCTTGAAGGTAAAGTGTCGAGTGGGGGCTCCCGGTGGATCCTCAGCTTCTTGTCTCACCAGCTACACAGCCTTCCAGACTGGACCCCACTGGTGCCATGCCATTGTCCCAGGGAGGTGGGCCCCCACGCCTTTGGAGTGCTTGCTTCCCAGCCCTGGGAGACCGGAGCATTCTCGCTTAACTGTTTTACATGGCAGTGTTGTTCGCAGGAAGGGGGTGCCATGACGGGAGGGTTGAGGGGCATTAAGCTCATCCAGCTTAGGCGCATCCGGCCTGCCCTCTGTCCATGGGCTTCTCCCAGGCACTGGGGGCCTTGGGCGATGCGCCTCTTTTCCCCCTCAGTGTCACCCTGGGACCGAGACTGGGTGACCTTCCTCTAGGCCTCCCTCAGGGGCACGTTGTCACATTGGCTGTCCCAGCCACGAAATGGGGAGAGACCCCCAGCCTTCTCTGGGTGTGGGGATGCTGAGCAGGTCGTGTCAGGGAAGCAAGCACCAAGAAGGGGTTTGCCCCTCTTGGGACTGGCAGAAAATCCTGATGTTTGGCCTCTTTAGAAAACCAGGGAGATGACCTGTGGCCACTCCTCGTGTCTCAGGAGTCTGTCTGCCCGCTTCCTTCATGTCTGTTACCCCTGCCTCAGGCACCGAGGTGGTGATGCTCACCACTGGGCAGCAAGCCCTTGCCAGAGCATTCGGAGCTGGACTCATGATCCTGGGCTCCTCCCCCTGGCGCTGGCCTGGCCTCTCTCCTCAGGAAACTCCTGGGTCCTGCTCAAGCAATGTTCATTACTCCTCACCACTGGCTCTCAGTCGAGGCGATTTTACCCCCCAGGGTAGTTGGCCACATCTGGTGACATTTATGGTTGTCCATTATAGGTGTCCTTGGAACCTAGCGGGTAGGGGCCAGGGATGTGGCTCAGTGTCCTACACTGGCCAGGCCCCACAACTGAGAATCACTGGCCCCAGGCGTCAGGGTGCTGAGATCGGGAACTCTGCTCTGGGACTAGCTTGGACCCCCGGGGATCGCAGACAATGCATCCAGCCATGGGGTTGTGTGGGCCGTGGTCGGGCCCTGGGCCTGTGGGGCTTGCTGAGAAGGGTGTGCCAGAGGCAGAGTGGAGGTGTCCCAGGGGAGCAGGGGAGATGGCGGCGTTGGGGACCTGTGGCCTGTGGATCGCTGCTCAGGATGGCTGTTGGGGGCACTACGACGGTTGGTCCCCCTCCCAGCCACGGACCATGGTGGATGGGCTCCTGCCTCAGACACCTGTCCCCCGACACCTTTCATGACCTCTGGCCTGGCTTTGGGTCACCCAGGATGCTTTAAAAACCCCAGTACCCGGGTGGTGCCCCGTACTGCCTCTATCAGACTATTGGGGCTGGTGGCTGGGGGGGGCAGTAGTTTCAAAGACACCATGCGAGGCCGCTGAGCAGCCGAGTGTGCCGCTGCCCCTGCCGGCTCTGTGCTGCTGACCAGGGCAGGTCTGTTGGACTGGGGCTGGTCAGGCTGCGCCTGAGCATGTGTGGACTTGGGCTGAGGAGAGAAGGGGCCAGCAGGAGGGGGCGGGATGTTTGGCCTGCAGTGGAGCCCCCTCGGGGGGGGTGCGAGGGCACCCTATGGCCCGCCTGTGGGAGATGGATTGGTGGGGGGTGGGATCTGCAAAGCACGGGAGCTGAGATCTCTCTTCCATCTAAGAATTTCCTAGTTGCCCAGGGAGGGGCCTGCCTGACCCCATGCAGGGGAGGTGGTGATTCCTTATACCTGGATGACTGCAGGCAGAGGTGTGGCAGGGCGCTAGGGCCCCAGCACCCGCACCCCCACCTGCAGTCTGGGCTCTGTGGGGAAGTGGACGCCTGTGGCTCCCAGTGCTCCCCGGGGCGGGCTCTGGCACCGAGGCTTCTTTTCCTGGCACGCTGGGCCCGGCACCTGTCCTCACTCAGCCCGTGGGGCGGCAGGTGCAGGCGCTGACCACGCTCTCTGGCCGCGCAGGTGGTCCGGAGGCACATCCTGGGCTCCATCGTGCAGAGCGAAGGCAGCTACGTGGAGTCTTTGAAGCGGGTGCTCCAGGTACGACTCCAGGGGCCTCTGGGGAGATAGCAGGGAAGACCCCAGAGGGACACTTTGTGATGAGTGTTGGGGACAGTTCTAAGGGGAAGGGACCACAGGCCACCTCTTTTGTGGGGACAGCAGGAATTCCTGACACCTCAGTGTTCACGGGGTTCTGCATTTTGGATACAATGTTAGGGGTCTGTGAAGGGAGGCGTGTCCTGTAGGGCGGAGGGTGCCGTGCCTTCCTCGCCCCTCTAGGAGCCCTGGGCAGGGTCGTGTCTCCGAGCCTCCTGGGGCCACCCCGAGGCTGGAGCAGGTGTACCCTCTCTGGCAGTCAGGATGCCTGGTGTCACTGTGTCAACTCTGGTGCCAGCCTGGTCTGGGGTCGGCACTCCTGACGTCCTGAACCCTCTGGGATGCCCTGGCCTTGGGAGAGGCCAATAGGGAGGCCATTTTTGGGGTTGTGGGTGTTGGTGACACCCTTCTCCTCCCCTCCTGAGTTCGGATCCACAGAAGGGGAGCCCAGGCATCAGGCAGGGAGACGTGGAAATATCACTGTGTTAGCGGGTTGGGGCTAGCTCTGGGTCTAGGGGCCATGGGAGCTAGCTGGGACATCACTGCCACCTCTCCTATGGGGGACTGGCTCAGTCATAGGCAGAGCTGGATAGGGCCAGCTGGGGCCTCAGGGCCTTGCCTCCATGGGGCTCCGTGTGGGCGTCTTCTTCCCACCCCCGTTTCACACCCAAGTCCAGGAGTAGGTGTGGGTTGTGGGCAAAGAGGGGCCAGGTGTGTTACCTCTGGAGATCCTTCCAGAAGGATGAGGAGTGAGGAAGGTCTGCCTGTGGCCTGCCGAGTCCTGCAGGGGCCTTGTCCAGGTTGCCTGCGGGGCAGGTGGGGGGAGGGGCCATGGCGGGGCTCCGGGGCACTGACCGCCTGCCCGGGCCCTGCAGGACTACCGCAACCCCCTGATAGAGATGGAGCCGAAGGTGCTGAGCGCCCGCAAGTGCCAGGCGGTGTTCTTCCGCGTGAAGGAGATCCTGCACTGCCACTCCATGTTCCAGATAGCCCTGTCCTCCCGCGTGGCTGAGTGGGATGCCACCGAGAAGATCGGGGACCTCTTTGTGGCTTCAGTACGTATCCCCAAACTCTCAGGTGCAAACCGCAGCCCTGACCTGGGTGCCATCCGGGCCGGCTTCCTGCCACCACCTGGTCACCTCTCCAAGCCGGCAGGGGCCGGGAGCCGCAGGGCCCAGGTCTGCCTGGCCCCAGATGGGGTGGGCGTGTCACTTTCCAGTAGGTCCTTGGAGGCACCCACGGCTCTGGTGCCGGTGAAGCCTGCTTGCTGTTCTGGCCCTGCCTAGTGGCAGCCCCTGCAGGAGGCCAGACACAGTGGGCAGCCACCCAGCTGGTCCGCAGCTTCCCTACTGAGTGCTTGCGGGGTGCCCAAGGTCAGCCCTGCTGGTGCAGGCCGTGGCCTTGGCCCCCAGAGGACGCTGCAGGGCATTGGACTAGCGCAGTGGATTGCGCTCCAGGAGGCCTGCCTGGGTTAGCCTGGTTTTGTCCCCTAGGGCGGCTCCAGGCTCTCTCTGGGTTCAGGTCCACAGCTGAGGGGGCCTCTTGTGAGCCCCAGAGCCATTCATGGAATGTGAGGGGGGTCAAGTCGGGCGAACTCCACTTTGATCTGTTGTAGGTCATTGGGTTTTTCTAAAAGAAAAAAAAAATCGTTGATTTGAAAATCCCAGCACTCAACAGATCTGATGCCCTGGGCAGTGTGGACAGGGCCTGGGGACAGGGGTGCCGTCCTTGGGGCTGGAGGGCCAGGGTGTGGTGAGGAAGGGCACGTGGTGAGGGGTGTCAGGTGTGTCCCCAACCCCGCCTTCTCCTCCGTTCGCCTTTCAGGGCTGCCCTGCTAGGGGCGGGGGAGGGTCCCTGGTCTCTTGGCACCACCTCTTCCTCCCTGGGACGGCGGGCATCTCTCCATCTCTCGGAGCCTGGTTTGCTCCTCTCAGTGGGGTGACAGGTTTTCCTGACCTCAAGGCTGATTGTGAGCCTCCGGGTAGCCAGTACGGAGGGCGGGGGTGCTCGCCACCCTTCCCCTCACGTCGTGGTGACCCTCTCTCACTGTGCTCGTGCCCGTCCCAGTTCTCCAAGTCCATGGTGCTAGATGTGTACAGTGACTACGTGAACAACTTCACCAATGCCATGTCCATCATCAAGAAGGCCTGTCTCACCAAGCCCGCCTTCCTCGAGTTCCTCAAGGTGGGCCAGCGGGGGTCGAGGGCGCCTCTCAGTGGGTTTCTTGGGAGGGAGAGGGCACTGGGACCCAACCTTGGGGGTCGCATCATTGCTGTGGCCTGGGTACCTCCCCTCTTTCCTTTGGGACAGCCCCAGTGCCATGGGAAGAAAATCGGTCCCTCCTGCCCCCCAGGAGGAGGCTGATAATGAGTTAGAGGGTCTGTCTGCAGCTTGGGAAGCTGGAGTTGGGCCAGGTGGAAGTGGGGGTGGTTTCCTGGTTATGGTGTTAGTCCAGAGGCCTTAGCCTGACTGCTCCAGCCTGCCAGGACTGGGGGGCTGTGTGGGGGGATCCCATGGCTCTGGGCTCTCTCCCAGCCAGAGAGCCCTGGCTGCAGAACCAGGGACCCCCAGGCTCTTCTCTCAGGCCTGAGGCTGAGCAGGGTCCTGGACCCTGGGTGGTGGCGGGGAGAGCCCAGGATGGGCGGCATCTGCCCTCTGGGACGCTCGGCACCCCCTGCAGATGGGGTGGGGGGTGAGGGGGGTCGGTGAATGAGTCCACCTGCTGTCCCAACAGCGGCGACAGGTATGCAGCCCAGACCGCGTCACACTCTACGGGCTGATGGTGAAGCCCATCCAGAGGTTCCCCCAGTTCATCCTCCTGCTTCAGGTACCACTAGGGACTGGCCTCTGGGGACCTGCAGGGTGTGGCCTGGGCGGGCGAGCCTCCTGGGGTGGGGGCTTCTCATCTGTCATCCACAGCCCATCTGTCTGCTGTGGATGGTGGGCAGGACCTCCAGCCCGCGGTCCCCTCTTTCTCTGCTCCCGGAGTGGTGCTGATCATGGTGGACGGCTTATAGTCCACCTCCCCGGCGTGGAGGGCTGGGCTACTGGTGGTGGCGGGAGCCACAGTTGCAGGAAGGGAATGAGGGCCCTCGGGGGTCCTGGCAGCGGGGAGGTGCTCAGTAAGTGAGCTGACTTTGGCCACTTCAGGCCCCTAGAGAGAGCGTTAGTCCCCTCACAGGGCCCTGAGAGCTTGGGACACGTCCCCTGATGGCCGAAGGCCCTTAGTCGGGGTGAACCCCCTGCCACTGAGCTGGGCAGGGGGGCTGCCAGGCCGCGGACCCCCGTGGCACTTTCCTCTCTGTCCTCAGAGCTACCAGCTGCAGGAGGGGGCTTTCATCTCAGCAAACTGCTGATCAGTGAATTAGAGATTGAGCCATATATGTATTTTATTTTTTCATACATTAGCTATTTCTTGAGGCCTTGCTATATGTCAGGTACACCTGTCTTGGCCAAAAGCAGGACACCTTCAGCCCCAGTCTCTGCAGGAGGTAGGAGGGTCCCTGGCCAGGGGAAGGGTCTCTGGGGTGGGGTTCTCAGCCCTGGCTCTCTCGGGGTCCTGGCAGGACATGCTGAAGAACACTCCCAGAGGCCACCCGGACAGGCTGTCCCTACAGCTCGCCCTCACGGAGCTGGAGACGCTGGCTGAGAAGCTCAATGAGCAGAAGCGGCTGGCTGACCAGGTGGCCGAGATCCAGCAGCTGACCAAGAGCGTCAGTGACCGCAGCAGCCTCAACAAGGTGAGTGCCATGGTCCCACCTGCTCTGAGAGCCTTTACCTGCTCTGAGGCCTTTAACACCTGTCTGTGAGCCTCCTCCCATCGGCCGCCCACTAGGTGGCAGTGTTCTCAGAGGTAGGGGAGTCCTTGCTTCTCTCTGAGCCCACGGACCTTACCGGATTAGAGTCTACACTGCACCCCCACATTTGTTATTATCCGTTATTTTAGGATAAAAGCTGATTTTGTCCACCAGTGTCGTTGCCAGGAAAGACACCCGAAATGACAGTCTAGCTTCATGCGTATACAAGCAGGCTCTGGGGTCAGAATCTGGGTTTGAATCCAGATTTTGCCAGTGGTAGTCACTGTGTGGCCTCAGGGGAATCACCCAACCTCTCTGAACCTCACTTGCTCCCTCTGAAAGGAGGAGAACTCAGTGGTGCCGGACCCCAAGGCTGCTGTGAGGCGAACAGAGGAGTCCTTAAGATAAGGTGCTGTTGTTGTTACTAGTGTTATTTGTAAAGAAGAAAGAGGAGAAAAATCCATGCCATGTTTTGGGGTTGCAACTCAGGAACATTCTAGTAAAAAAAAAAACAACCAAAAAAACCACAAAACCTTGGAAAACTTGCAGATGAGTCCGTATAGAACCTTGTGTTTTCAGAACACAAAGCCGGTACTGAAAAGCGTCGTTCCCTCAAGTCACCTGTTGGTGCACTTGACGTGAGGCGCCAGAAGCCGTACCCAGATCCGGGAGGCTCTGCACCCTGGGCCGCCCCGTTTTGACCGCTGGAGGGTGGGGGTTGGTGGGGATGACTCAGGGTGAGGCAACTGCATCTCAGGGCACAGGGGCAGGGACACTGGCTGTTTGGGGGCAGAGACGTTTGTGGTGTCTTCACGGGGAGGTGTTCAAATCTTTCGGGGAAAAACTGGGAGTCTCCTGGGCCTCAAAAAGCAGAAGTAAGGCCCCGTGACGAAGGCCAGTGAGATTTTAGCTACGTGGGGTGGAACTTTCTGATAGTGCAGGAAGCTTTGGCCAGAGGACAACAGCCCTGTCCAGGTGGCCCGCACTTCACAGCGTGTGACACTGACCTATGCTGCCATTTTTCATCGCTGCCGCAGGTCTGCGAAGCCTGGACGGGAGAGTCTGTGGGCTGTTCTGAGCTTCAGGGGTCCGACATCTTTTATTTTATTTTTTTTCCCCCAAGGATTTTATTTATTTATTTGTCCGAGAGAGAGAGAGAAAGAGCAAACAAGTGGGGGGAGCAGCAGGCAGAGGGAGAGGGGGAAGCAGGCTTCCTGCTGAGCAGGGAGCCCGATGTGGGTCTCGATCCCAGGATCCTGAGATCATGACCTGAGCCGAAGGCAGAGGCTTACCGGACTGAGTCACCCAGGCGCCTCCAGGGGCCCTGCATCTGAAGAGTCTCCTTCCTCAGGCTACCTTCAGGCTGTACACGTGCTTTTAGGCCCACACACTATTTTTAAGAAGATGGAATCCGTTGCCGTCACTTAAAAATGGAAAGCTGTCCCATAAAATCCAGACTGGTAGGTCTTCTCGAAGTGTTGGAAGAGCCAGCCCGCCTTCCTGTAGGCCACTGGCCACCTGAGAAGCAGCTGCCCATGCTCTCTCCATGCCCAGTTCCCTCCCCGCCTCCAGGCAGGACTCCCTAACCAGCCCCATGCCAGGCCTCTATGTCGGAATGTCTCTAGAAAAACAGACTTCAGTCCAGCCCGGCAGCTGCGCTGGTATCCGAGGGCATCTGCCCTGGGAGGTGTCCTCTTCTACCCCTCACTGGGTCCCCTTCACTGTAACCGAGAAGGTTTCACCGGGGCCGGAGCCGGGGGAAGCTGGGCAGGCGGAGGTCCTCTGTGGCACCTGCTTGGGGGCAGACCCACTGTTCTCTTCTGTGCTGTCCCCCCCAGGGACCCGGGCAGTAGGGGGCTGTGGTCACTGCCTGGAAGTCAGGAGGACCTGTTTGGTGTTGGGCAAGGAACCGAAAGCCCCGAGCCTCAGTTTCTCCACATGTCCAATGGGGGGCATTTTCGAGACGTGTGGGATGCAGTTGTGGCTGTGATGTGACTGCACACTGTGCATACCCCTGGCCTGGGCCCCCCTTGGGCAATCTCAGCCGGTTCTGAGACCGGTCCGGTGATGTTCCTCTTGCCGTCTGTCACCCAGGGAAAAGCAGAACTGAAACCGGGTGCGTCCCAAACGGAACCCTGCCGGCTGTTTCAAAATGTGCCTGCTCAGGACTCTCCAGGGGAGTGTTTGTGCAATATCCGGCTTCCCCCCCACTCCGTCCCCCTTTTATCTGCCTACGGGGCAGGGGCATGATTGCCAGCAGCCCAGGGGACTTCCAGGTTTTAGGTCATGGCACATGTGGTAGTCTTCAGCGGAGCCTGCTGTCTTCGGGGTGCCAGCGTTGTCTCTGGGAGCTGGCGTCAGCTTGCTGGTGGAGGGGGTGGTGTAAGGCAGCCCAGCCTTAGCCATGATGAGAGCCGCCCCCCCGCCCCAAGGGACCCTGAGTCATTGTTGTGTTAGGGGCCATGGGGCCTCCCAGATCCCTGTCACGCCCGGCTGGCCGCCCGGTGCTGGTGACAGTGCACACGCCTGGCTGTGTCCCGTGCCACTGCTTGGCAAGCTGCTTTACCTCTGGGATCTTGGCTTCCTCTTCTGGGGATGGGGATGGCCTCAGGGGCTGTGGAGCTGCTTAGACAGGAAGTGGGATCCTCAGTGCCCAGCACAGTGCCCGGCAGGCAGTGGGCAGTTCAGGCCCTTGTGGCAATCTGGGACACATGGTTCTGGGGAGAATGACAGGGCCATCTCTCCCAGGGGGAGGCTTAGGGTAATCTGCCCTTTCCCAGCAGGGGTGAGGAGGGAGGGAAGGATGACTCTTATCATCAGAGTCATGGGTTTTGGGAATGAATTTTGCTGAATGTTTTTCTCCCCTCTGAAAAAAAAAAAGTCCCTCTCAGTAAAAAGTTATTTTCCCGCTACATCCCTGAGTGGGATGGTGGTCCCGGCGCTGGCAGGGGCTTCTTGGGGTCCAGCCTGAGATTGGCAAACGCCTGCTCAGATGCCTGACGCTTGAAGGTTTTTGGCCTCTTAGTGGGTCACCTCATTGACGGGCAGATCAGTGCTGGCAGATCAGTGACTCTTCAGTGCTGGCTGTGATGTGACCAGTGCCGTCGTGCACATTGGGCGCTCAGCAGGGCCCCACACTTGGTGTCGTGTTCTGCTGCTGTCACTGTCCTAAAATCCTTAATAATATTTGCACCAGGGCTGCATTTTCATCTTGCACTGGGCTCCGAAATGCCAGGTCCGGTGGTGCGTTATGTGGTGATCTGAGCAGTGGCTCCCCACCCCACTTGACAGCTGGGGAAGCTGGGCTGCGGGCACGCGAAGTGACCTGCCAGGGGCCTGTGTAGCTGGTGTGCGGGGAGCCAGGGTCCAAGCCAGTGTCTGCGACTGCAGAGTTTATGTCACTGGTGGCGGCCACTGTGGAGAGGGGCATCCGGGGCTGGCGCACCTGAGAATGGGTGCTGGCCTTGGGCCGGCAGTCAGAGACCCCGGTGTGCGGTCCTCTGGCCTGCTCCCTGGTGCCTCTCACCACTCACCACCTTTCTCCTCTGCCTCTCCCGGCCCCGGTCTCTTCTGCACGCAGCGAGAGGATTCCGCCTTTTGGGCGCGGTGACGTCCGCGTGGCAGCGGGTGCGTTGCTCGTGTTCACTCTGCTCTGTCTCCCTCTCGCAGCTCTTGACCTCGGGTCAGCGGCAGCTGCTCCTGTGTGAGACGCTGACAGAGACCGTGTACGGCGACCGCGGGCAGCTGATCAAGTCCAAGGAGCGCAGGGTCTTCCTGCTCAATGACATGCTGGTCTGCGCCAACATCAATTTCAAGTAAGTGGGCTTGGGTCGTAGCTCCGCTGCAGGGACTGCCCCCACCCCCGCCGTTGTGTTCCAGTTGCTGAACTGGCCTCTCTGCGAGGGACTGGCCGTCCCTGCGAGGGGCTTGATTTGGGTTTCAGACATTCTGGCTTCCTCTCCCGTCCCTTTTGGCCTGCTCTGTCCCTATTCCCCTGAGCATCTGGAGTGGTTGTCCTGGGCCACCACTGGCCTTTGGGCTAGCGGCTGTCCATCTTGCAGAGTGGTCTGTTCTAGAACTCTGCTGGTCACTGAACAGCTTCCCAGGTTTCAACCACCCTGGGATTCAAGAGATTTTGCCACCACTTCCCCCGGGCACTGTCTCCCCCATGGAGCCTGGCCTCCTTTCTGAGATTGAGGTGGTGGAAATGCCCAGAGCTGGGCTTCTAGGCTTGCCCGAAAGAACTAGAACCTGGGTGGGGTGAGGGCTATTGTACCCCTGGCTTTCGTCAGGCCTCCAGAGGTCTTTTACTGGGGCTCACACAGAGAGTTCACACAAAGACTGAGACATTTTTGACTTCTCTTGAAAATTTGAAGAGCCAGCATTCCAGGCCCACCTTGCCCAGGGCCACAGGGGCCTGTCACTAGGTCACACGGCTTCCTTACTGGGTCTTGTGCTCTGCCAGCTTCTCGGTCCCCACCTGGTACCATTCACTCAGTTGTGTCCCCTGCTTGAGCCTGTGGCCAAGGGATTGTGCTAGATGCACTCCGGCTGGGGCCAGTCCGGCTGGGGCTCTTAACCCCTCAAATGGAGGAGACTCCGCTCCCGGTAGCTGACAGAGCTTTAAAAATCCTCGCGGAAACACCGATACGAAGACGGTAACTGAGATCCAAAGGGGTATTACCTGTACCTCTCGGCTGGAGCCCCTGAGGTCGGCTCTGCACCCAGAGTCGGCCGGGGTGGGCATGGCCACGGAGCAGATTTGGGGACAGTCCCCATGGCTGTGGCTCAGGCACCTGGAGCAGCGCTGTCCGGGGACTCCCAGGCTCACTCACCCTCCATCCACCCATCGTCCGTCCATCCATCAGACTTACTGGGATCTACCTTTCTGCTAGTTCGCAGGTCTGGAGGAGACCTGGCACTGGTAGGGGACTTGGGAAGAAGCTTCTGTCCCCACTCACTGTGGTGGTGCTTAAGGCTCGCTCATTCCCTCCCTCCCTGACTCCTGTGCTGTGATTTTTCAGGCACTCTTTCTGGAGAACACCTGCTCTGCCCCCTGCCGCTCAGGGTCTAGCCTGGTGTGAGTGGGGCAGGGCAGGCTGGCGGCCCATGTTGGGGGGTGGGAGGGATCAGCTTAGGTGACATTGGTGTGAGTCACGTGACCTGTCTGCACGTCGGTGTCCTTGTCTGGATGAATACAGGCTTCCTAACAGGGCCCTTGTGGGAATCACAGGTGACTGGAGGCCAGTGGCTAGCTCGGGGAGAAGGCCTTCCTGTGGTCCCCGATGTGCATGCCTGGCCCAGCCCCGTGGCTGGCCTCTACCGGTCTCAGCCCCCTAGAGATCACTCAGTAACAGGAATGACTTTCCTTTCCATTTTGTCTTTTTCCTCAGGCCTGCCAACAACAGGTATGGGTTTGGGGGCTCGGGGCCTTGGGGCATGTGATTCTGGATCTGGGCTGGGGCCTGGGCACCCCGGGGCTTGCGCCTCATCCATGGCTCCCTGCTCCTCCCAGCTTGGTTTGGGCCCGAGGTCTTGTGCTTGTGCAGCGAGGGGGCCTGGCTGAGTTGGTGTGCTGAGGAGCGTGTTCTGGGCTGGCCCTGGGCCTGGGCTGCTGCAGGCTCTCCAGGGCCGCCTCCTGTCTGTCCTGGCAGGGGCCAGCTGGAGATCAGCAGCCTGGTGCCCCTGGGGCCCAAGTACGTGGTGAAGTGGAACACGGCGCTGCCCCAGGTGCAGGTGGTGGAGGTGGGCCAGGAGAGCGGCTCCTACGACAAGGACAACGTGCTCATCCAGCATGCGGGCGCCAAGAAGGCCTCTGCCGTGGGCCAGGCCCAGAGTGAGTACCCAGCCCGCGGCTGCCTGTGGGACACCTGCCCAGGCCTGGGGGCCCGGTGTGCGAGCCCCGGACCGATGGGCCCCCTGGCCGAGAGGCTTCGGCCGGTTCGCAGCCCCACCACCCTACATAGAGTGCACCCAGACCCCCAGCTGCTCGTGCGCACTCCAGAGTCACGCCTTCATCCTGTGCACCGGACACTGTCCCTGCCCCCCACCCCGACACCCCCCTGCACCTGTGTGCCTACACATGTGCCTACACGAGCGTACATGCGTGATGTGTGTCTATATAAGTGCACATGCGTGATGCGTGCCTACATGTGTGCCTACACGAGTGCACACACATGACGCCTTTGAGTTCCGGAGAGGATCTTGTGTCGGTGCTTGACCATTGCCTGCCCCCATGGGACCTCAGTGGATGGCCCTGCTCTCTGTGCCGTAGTTCCCCTGTCTGTGCAGTGAGGGGCCCAGGTGACACTCCCCTAGGCTCCTCGACCCTCAGGGCCCAGGGTTGTCTGGCTCAGGGCTGTCTGGCTCCGACTTTTCTGGCACGAGAGGAATGAGAACTCGGAGGGAGGGCCTGGGCAGCCTCTCGGCTGTGCACCTCTGTCCATCTCCTTGGTGGCCGTCACCAGCACACCTGGTCCGGTGCAGGAGGCTCCTGGCTGCTATTCTTCCCCAAGTCTTTGCCCCCTTCCTCTCCGTACTCCACCTTTCCCCTGGTGTGGCCACACCCACCTCTCTGTTCCCGAGGGGCAGAGCCCCTCCTGCCCTAGGGCCTTCTCCCAGCCTCCGCCCTTCTGCGGACACTTCTGCTGTCCTACTTCAGTCTCCTTTGCCTTGACTCCGCCGAGCTTAGATGACACCTCTGCAGGGAAGCCTTTCCTGATTCCTTTGGATTGGGCCAGGCCCCCTGTCCTGAGCGCTCAAGGCCCGGTTCTGTTCTGTGGTCAGCTTCCCTGGTGATGGTTGGTGGCAGCCCTCTCCTGGGGCCGGTGGGCAGGGGGTGTTGACTGCTGTTTGTTGAGGAAGACCCCAGCTGCAGGACTGGCAGGGAGGAGCTGGGCTGGAGGCCCCTTCCACAGGCGCTGGCTCCCCTGCCCACCGGCCCGGCTCTGTCTAGGGTATGACCTGGGATGGTGCCTCTCTGGGCTGCGGGCAATTCTGGCAATAGAGCGGGAGGGATAGCACCATGCAGTGTCGCTCTCTGAGGGCCAGGCTGGCCGGTTGCACCCACCCCCAGTTGCTGGGTCCCTTCTCCTGGGTCTGTGAGCAGGAAGGGCTATTTCGTGGTTTCCAGAAGCACCCTCCCCCTCCCCCACCCCCAGCGAAGGGCCTCCTTTGTCCTCCCCAGAGATGCCTTCAGCCCTAGCTTGACCCCACCTTACGGCTACCAGCCACCCTGGGGCCCCTCCATCACTGCCGTGTTTCTTGAATGAGATTACTACGTGGCCTGACTCCTTTCAAGGGAAAAAGAAAGAATTCTTCATTCTTCTTTTTTTCCCCTTTCTTTTTTAAGATTTTATTTATTTACTTGACAGAGAGATCACAAGTAGACAGAGAGGCAGGCAGAGAGAGAGGGGGAAACAGGCTCCCTGCCGAGCAGAGAGCCCGATGCGGGGTTCGATCCCGGAACCCTGAGATCATGACCCGACCCAGAGGCTTAACCCACTGAGCCACCCAGGCGCCCTAGAAAGAATTCTTCTTGAATCCTAGTTGGCCTTGAATGATTTTTTATTCAGATATGCGCAAAGACAAGACTAGGTGTGCGAAAGTTCTGATGCTTCTATCCCTTGGACAACCATAAAACCAAAACAGAATCAGAAGTGGGATGACCCTGAAGCTACAACACATCACGATTCAAATTAACGGCATTTGTTTAATGTGGCGGATGCCGTTGTTTTGCGGGAACCCTGTTGCTCAAGACGTGGCTATGGACCTCTTCGGGGGCAGGTTCTCTCAGGGCCTCTGGAACTCTCCCCTAGGGTGCCCTATGGTGACCAGAGCTGCCCACCAGCTTGCCCACTAGGCTCACCGCAGAGTCGGTCTTTGCTCTTTGGGTGTGAGGCATCACTTCCCTGCCAGGGCCCCTCGCTCCCCGCTCGTTACTTGGAGACCATCCAGGCGCTCCTTGCTCTTGACCAGAGTCCGCTGGGGCCCTGACCCTGTGCAACATAATGTGGCCTGAAAGTCACCACATCCAGGAGACTCAGGAAGTACATCTGTTTTTCACACTGTCCTCTAGATGAAAACCACAAGTAAGCCCTCCCCGCAGGGTTCCATAAGACCCCAGCGTGAGAGACTGGGGCCTCGAGAATACAGCCCAAAGTCTCTAGCACGGCATTCAAGGACTTCCCCTCCTGGCCTGCTGCTCCTTCCTGCTTTGTCTCTTGCTGCTTGTCTCCCGTGCCCCAGCACCACATCTGTATCATCCCCAGAGATCTGGGCACCCTCACTGTCTCCTTGGCCTGATATCTTTCCTCCTAGTGCCTTTCTTCAGTTGTGGTTGTTAATTGGTCCCCCTCTCCCCCTTCACCTAGGTCATAAGTTCTCTATGACCAGGGATCCTGGGGCGCCTGGGTGGCTCAGTGGGTTAAAGCCTCTGCCTTCAGCTCAGGTCATGATCTCAGGGTCCTGGGATTGAGCCCCATATTGGGCTCTTTGCTCAGTTGGGAGCCTGCATCTCTCTCTGCCTACCTCTATGTCTACTTGTGATCTTTATCTGTCAAATAAATAAATAAGATCTTAAAATAATAATAATAAAAAAAGAACAGGGGTCCTTTCTGCCTTTTTTACAGCTATCTAACAGTTGGAATGGAACCTGGCACACAGTAGGTCCTCAGTACATCTGTGAACACTTCGCTGTCTGTGGGCTTCCTCAAACCACAGTCCCTTTGCATATGCTGTTCTCCTTTTATGGAAGCATGCCCACCACATGCCTGGCCCTGTGAAGGTTCCTTACTTCTTGCCAGCACAGTTGGTTCTTAGTCTTTTGGCCTCCTGTGACTCTTTGAGTGTGGCCTGGACCCAGTTGCTAGACTACCTGTGATTAGATCTGTGCCCCCTTCCCCCCTTGCCATGTAGACTGGGAACTCCACCAGGTCAAGAGCCTGGCAATGTCTCCTCCTGTGTCTGTAGTGCCATATCTCCAGGGTGACAGGTCTTCCTTTTTCCAGTGAATGGACACTTGGGTCCTAGTTAACCCCTCCTCCACCCGTGAAGTTGAGTTGGGTTTCTTCTCTGCCCAGATAAGGTGTATTTCGGCCCCCCGCGCCTCTTCCAGGAGCTGCAGGACCTGCAGAAAGATCTGGCTGTGGTTGAGCAGATAACCTTCCTCATCAGCACACTGCACGGCACCTACCAGGTACCCAAGCCTGGCCCGGTTCTGTGGGGCTCGGGCTCCTCCCTTGGGCAGTGCCCAGCCTCAGCAGGCAGGGTGGAAGAGGGCTCAGGTCTTAGCTCAGGCCCCAGGCATGCTCCTGGTTTCTGAACCCTGCAGGCAGGAGGAGCAGCTACAGCTAGCTCCCCACTGCTACCTGGACGCCTGGTAGGTGGCCTCTGGTTCAGGGTGAAGCTCCGATGGGGGTTAAGTAGGGTCTGGGTGCGTGGTGATTTTTTGTTCTCTGCACAGTGACCAGTCAGCCTCGCAGCCCCTTCCTGGACCTCACCCCAAGGCTGGAGAGGAAGCTGGCTGGGAGGTTGTATCCCTCTCGAAGGAGGGGAGCCAGGTGGGGTCTGAATGAGGGCTGGGAAGCCTGTCTGGGCCTGCAGCCCAGGGGGCCATCCACCTGCCGTGGCTGAGTCAGGGGTCCCTGTCGAGCTCCCCAGCTCCTCTCCCCCGGGGCCCCCTGAATGCTCTAGGCTCCCGTGTGGCTTCGGGCCTTGTGGTGATCTCACTGGCATCCTCCACCCTAGAACCTGAACATGACCGTGGCTCAAGACTGGTGCTTGGCCCTGCAGAGGCTAATGCGGGTGAAGGAGGAGGAGATCCACTCGGCCAACAAGTGTCGTCTCAGGCTCCTGCTTCCTGGAAAACCCGACAAGTGAGATGGGGAATGGCCACTGCGGGAGGTGGGGGGACGCGGGGAGGGGTCACCCGGAGTGGACCTCTTCATCAGGGTGGTCGTGGGCGTGGGTGTGTACACCCTGCGGGCCCTGCCCAGCACGGCGTTTGGCACGGAGGGGGTGCTTATGATCCAATGAATGAGTGAATGAACAAATGAATGTCCAGTTCGTACCTGGCTTAAGCGTATCCTCTGTTAGGAGACTCAGGACCTAGACGCTCTGCTATTGGTTAGTTCCATTTGTGCTGTGACCTTTTTCCTGCAGATGGCGCAGAGCCCTGAGACAAGGCCCTGGGTCCCCTCATGGACCCGGCCTCCGCCCCCCCCCCCCTCGGCATGGGCCCTGGCCCCAAATGCCCACCCTGGCGCTTGTGCCCTGTAGACCCTCAGCTGATGTTTGTGGAATTGATGACAGGTGTGGCAGAGACAGGGCAGGCTAGCTGAACGCCAGTTTGCCGATGAGGGCGGGGAGGCTCCAAGAGTCAAATAGCCCCCACGCCGCCGGCCGCAGAGTAGGAAGTCGAGCCGGGCTCTGACCTGAAGCCTAGGCTGGTGCTGCTGGGGGGCTCACAGCCTGGATTTGAACTTGAGGATGGGAGGACTTGGGGGACAGAGAATTACAGGCACACTGGCTGCAGGGCTGGGAAGGTCGGAGCACTGTCGTTTGAGGCAAGGCCACAAGCCCAGGAGCCCAAGATATGAGGCTCCAGGCTGGAGTGTCAGAGGCAGAGGAGCAAGGCTCTGAGTTGGGATCTGGCTGCCGTTCCCCTGATGCAGCCGCTTCCTGCCCCTGCATCCCTTTCTTCCATGGAAGAGTCAGTGACCCTGGCCCCGTCCCCCTCCCTGAACTCCCCTCCCCCACCATAGAGAACAGGCCCCAGAGGACCCCGAGGGACCCACTGCTTCGAGATGAGAGGACAGTAGTGTGACAACAGTGACCTCTAGCTGCCCAAGCCCATCACAAGCTCATTTGTTCACATGTCCATTCTGCACACATTCGTGGAGCACCCACACTGGGACACTGGGCGCTGGGAGCAGGCTGACGGGAGCCCGTTTCTCCTGGCAGAGGCTCCCCTGTCGGATGTGCACGTGTGTCTGGTGAGGCCCGAGGAAAACTGACTGGGGAGCCCTGGAAGGGCCTCTCGAGTCACTAGGCACCAAGCCTGGGGGTGGGGGACTGGGCTGGGGAGCATGGCCCGGTGGCTTTGCGGAGAGACCGCCATGGTGGGTGGAGGGACTCTGCCCCCAGGGGACAGAGGCTTGGCTGGGGCTCCAGCCTTTCTGGCGTCGCAGTGATGCTCTGAGCGGAGCTGGTGCCACGGCCGGTGCCCGTGGCGGAGGCAACAACACGGAGCTAGTTCTGGGCCCTCACACTCCTCGCCCTCTCGCCGCAGGTCCGGCCGCCCCATCAGCTTCATGGTGGTCTTCATCACCCCCAACCCCCTGAGCAAGATCTCCTGGGTCAACAGGTTGCACTTGGCCAAGATCGGACTCCGTGAGTAAAGCCCTGGGGAGAGTGCGTCAGGGGCCAGGGGTGTGGAGCAGGGAGGCTTGGGGTGTGCATGTGTGGGTGCGTGGGGGCAGGGACACTTCTGAGTTGGAGGTAGGCGGTGCCAGGGAGGAACACGGGAGCCAGGGTCCTGAGTCCTGAGGCTCTGCCTGGTAACCCTGCACAAGTCATGGCCGCTGTCCAAGCCTCAGTTTCCCTGTCTGTAAAGTGATGGCAACCGACGATGTCGATGAGCAGTTGTCAGGGCCCTGGGGGGCTGGTCAGGGCGTGGCTGCTGAGAGACTTTCTTTCCGTGGGGTGATGCGAATGTTTCCAACCTAGGTAGTGCGGAATATGCTAGAAACCTTGATGCGAAGACTTTAAAAGTGTGGGCTTTATGGTAACCGGATTCTTTCTCAATCAAACTGTTACCCAAAGGAAAAAACAAAGCAGTGCAGGTTAGATTAAACTGATTCTCAACCAGGGCCTCTTTGTTATTTTTCTTTTGTCTTGTGCATCCCATAATGATTACTTAGATAAACAAGACAATGTTTACAGAGCGTGTCCTACGTGGTTGACGGTTTTCTAAGCATTTTATGCGTCTCTTTCTTTTCACATGGATGATAACTCTTGAAGGTAGGTTCTGCTGTGGACCCCCTTGTACAGTGGAAGGCTCTGAGACTCAGAGAGGTGCAGTGACTTGCCCGAGCTCACACAGCAGGAAGGGGCAGAGCTGTGCTCCGACCCTGGACAATCCGCCAGAGTCCACTTGGGACCGCCGTCCCTCTGCCAACCCCCACTGGGAGAGTTTCTGTCTGCAAACCGCAAGTTTGTCCAGCTGTAAGGACTTTATACTTGCCCGTTAGAGCTACTAGTTCCTGTGGTGTACCAGAATTCCCGTTTGCTGCTTCTGGCCAATAACGGGGACATTTTTTGTTTCATTGTTGTTGTTTTTTCGGTGTGATCTTATTATAGGTTTTGAGACGTTTCTGGAAAGAAGTGAGGACCCTGGCTTTCATCAATTAAAAAAATAATTATGGAATGAGTCTTTACTGTGATTTAGGGCGTGGGGAAAAGAGCAATGACAAAAAATGAAAGATCCCTGCTCTCAGGGAAGCTCTGATTTATGAGGGGCAGATAGGCATTACATGAGGAGCAAATCAGCAGGGAGAGGTGGGGCCATTTAGGGGACAGAGTTGGGTGACGTGCCTGTCACCGAGCCTGGGGGTCAGGACTGCTATCAGGGAGGCCCCCTGGGAAGGGACATCTAAAGCCAACGGAAATCTGGCAAAGCAGTCTAGGCTTCAGAACAGCAAGTGCAAAGGTCCTGCGGTGGCCAGAGCTGATGAATCACGGGGAGAGAAGTAGGCAGTTGGAAGGACAGGCAGGTTTTCCAGAAAGCCAGGGCGAGATGTAGGGAACTTTTTCTGAGCGTGATGGCCAGCTGTTCCTTGTAGTGGTGAGAGCTGGGCAGCATCTGGTCTGGTTTCCACTTGAGTGGATTGTTCTGCCCGCTGTGCCGAGAGGGCCTGTGGAGGCGGGAGGAAATGGGGAGGAGTTTGTGGCTTTGAAGGAGCCAGGGTCAGAGGCCCTCTTGATCTGGTGCTGACGTGGCACAAGCCTCTGCTGCATGTTTCCGGGCGGCCAAGAGAGCTGCAGAGGGAGGAGAGAGGATATTAAGCAGAGACAGCCCCAGCCCTGGCAGCCGACCGCTAGCCCCAGGGAAGGCTGATGTGGTTCCCCTGCTGACCCACGGAGCAGTTCAGTCTCGGGCACGCCAGAGCCCGATTGTACACCTGCTCTAAAGGCAGGTCGGTCTCCAGTTTGAGGCCCAGCTGCTCTGCCGAGTGGGGCTTGGCGTTGGAGGCAGTGGAGCCGAGTGGTGTGGACCTCTCCTTTCTTGGCTGCCTGTGACGCGCTCAGCTGCTTTATCTCCACGCGGGTTTCACTGCAGCAGAAGTTTTAATGGAAGGAGAGTCATTTGAAATCTTATTTGAATGCCTGGGTTCCCCTGGGGCTTGAATAATTTGTTCCTTTTATTTTGCCAGTTTTTTTTTTTTTTCTTAAACCTGCAGTGCTTGGTCGGGTGTGGTGGGGAATAATACGAGCCTTTTGGTAATAGAATATGTTAAAAACATTTATTCACAAAGGATGTGATTCCTTTCATTTTTTTTTTTTTTTTTTGATCTTTCTCTTCTCCCGACTACCACATATGGAGATCATAATCCACTGAACATTGAGGAAGGAGAGGGCTGGACTGGGGGTGCCTGGGATCCAGAATGGGGGGTCAGTTCTGCCCCTAGGGAGGAAAGGGCAGGGTGTCCTGGGGAATCTGGGGACCAGCTTCACATCCCAGCGGGGCCCCTCCAGTGCCGTGGGGTCAAGGGAGAGGCCTCTGGGAGGGGACTCAGACTGGAGCTCCGGGGGTCCTCTCCCCCTTACATTTGGGGATCTTAGGACCTCGTGAAATGGATCCAGGCTGTCTGGGGTCAGTTTTTGGTTCTGTCCCTCCCCAGCTCTGTGATCTTGGGCAAATGATTTAGCCTTTACTTGCCTTTCCCCAACAGAAAGTGGAGATAATGTCAGTGCCCCTCTCATGGGGCTCCTATAGGGAGATGGGCGTGGAAGCCCCCTGGGACAGCCAGCACCTGGCCTGTGGAGGAAGCTCCTAGGACGGGAGAGCCTGCATCTCACGGATGGGAAAGTGACCCATCTACGGTTGCATGTGATTCAGTGCCGAACAGGGAGGGGACATGCCACCCTCCCACCCCTCTGCCAATTAGTCTCCTATTCAGAAAGGCTCCAGGAAAGGCCCCAGAGAAGGAAGAGGCATGGCTAGGGGCTTTCAGCACTGCCTGCCTGTGTCCCCTCACCCGAAGATCTTTGAGTGCTGTGTTTGTGGCTCTTATACCCCTGGGTCACTGGAGCCTTTCCCATCACAGCTCTCCATATTCCCTCCTTCCCAGAGGACCTGGGCTGGGCAGGCTGCGGGCTGGTCCCAAGCTCACAGGGACATATCCTCGCAGGACATGGCCTGGCCCCCCTTCTGCCTCTGACTTGGCTATAAGTCCTCCCAGTGACCCCCGTCCTTCTCCTAGTGACGATCGAGGGGAGGGTCCTGAGCGCGGCCCAGGCAGCATGCTGAGCTCATTCTAGCTCTCTTCTCCACTGGCTCTCAACATGGGCACTGGGACCTGCCCAAGCCCATAGCTGGCAGTGGTGGGTCACCTACCCCAGCTGGGTGACCGCGGCCATTCGCCTGGCCTTCCCCGGGCACCAGTGTCTTTCTGTCTCCACGGGCAGATGTTTGCAATGTCTGTGGCCTTGGCCAGTGGCCTCTCCGTGGCTCTGTGTGTAAGGGGAACTTTGAGGGCAGCCTCGGATTTAGAAAGTAGAGAAGGGTGGCCCAGGAGGCCGCCCTTGACTATCAAAGCAGCGGTGGGAAAGTCGCAGCTCCAGGCATGAGCACAGGGTCTTTGGGAGGCAGGGTAGGGTCGGGGAGCAGGGCGGGGCCGGCGGCTCAGCCCAGTGGAGGGGCGGTGGCCACCCTCAAGCCCCCGGTTAGGCAGACTCCTCAACTCCAAGACAGCGATCTCCTGATGTCTTGAGAGCCTGGCATATACTACTTTCTGTCCTCCAGCACTCACAGGGACCCTTGAATGGCTGGAATAATTTCCTGCATTTTCCGGAGGGGCCAGCGGACTCGGAGAGGTTCAGTGTCTGGCTTTGTGTCACACAGGGAGGGAACTGGAGGCCGAACTGGGATCTGCTGCAGTCGGCGTCCTGCCGCCAGTGGGGATGTGCTGAGGGCATGGAGGTCGGAGGAGTGGAAGGGGCCGTGGCCTCCAGCCCTTGAGCTCCCCCCGCTGCCCCACGGGGTGCTGCTACGTTCAGTGGGTGCTGGCAAACAGAGCTGGGCGCTGAATAAGCCCCCACTTAATGTCACCTGGAAACCTCGGCTCTGCCGACGGTGCCGGCGCTTAATGTCACTTATCCCAAGCGGGCTTTCAATTTTCAACTGCAACAGCCTTCTAATTTGGTCTCAGCTGCCGTGGTTTTGTGACAGGAACAATGGCAGTGGCAGATGGGGAGCTACAACTCCATTTTCTTTTAACGCTCCGGATCGCAGGCAGGGAAGGCACCATCTGGAAGGAGAAGGTCAGATCATTAAAAAATATATATCATAATAAATTGCCAGGACTTGATAGGCTGTGGGCATGGGGGGAAGGAGAGGAGAGGGGCTCGGGCGGCGTGGTGACGGAGGGGGGTTATGTTCACAGACCAAGCTCTGGGAAGGAGCCGGAGCTCCAGGGACAGTTGCATTTGAGCTGTCTGTTGGGCTCTGCGGCGGAAGGGGCCTGATCAGGTAGGGGCCTGAGAGCAGGGCAGGCTCAAGTTCCGCCCGTCTTTGTTCACCATCCAGGGGCTTGTCTGGGAGGCAGCACAGTGGTCGCGATGTCAGCACCTACCCGGGGGAAGGGTGCTGTCCCTCGGCGGGCTCTCTGGGCTGTCGCCCGTGCTTGGTCCACTCTCTGGCTCCTGGGCCCAGCTTTTGATGTCCCCTGGCCTCCGGTTCCCCGGGTAAGAGGGGGATGCCAACTCCCACCCCTCCTGGCGGCCCTGAGGGTGAAATGAGGCCTCCCGTGGGACAGAGCTGTGTAAACTGTGAAGTGTGGTGTACATGGGCGTTCTGTTATGATGGCGCCTGTCCTGTGCTGCGGCTCTCCGTTCCGTGACGGCCTCGCCTCCTTGGTGAGCTGTCCTTTGCTGTGACTCTGCCTCCAGGACCCAGTGAGGCGGAGACCCGACGCTGGGGCTGCCTCTGTGCCCGTTGGGGAGTGAGCCCCCCGCGCAGTCGGGGGACTGCTGGCGGGGTGGGCTCCCCGGGCAGGTGGGCTGGAGCCTCTGCCGAAGCAGGCTGGTCACGTCGTAATGCCTGACATTTGTGGATGTCTTTCACTTCTCAGACAGCATCCTCTGTGCCCCCTTGTCCCAGCTCCTCCTGCCACAGCCGGCACCGGGAAGACACCTTTCTCTGGTGGCAGGGCATTGGTTAAAGCCATGTTCTTGGGGTGTGATTGACATACCTCATACAGAACTCAGGTGAAGGTGGGAGCCTGTGGGCACACATGCACGTGCATACTCACACACGCACGTACTCTCATGAACACATACTCACGCACACATGCACTCACGCACACACGCACACTTACACACTGATGCACACTCTTATGGGCACACACGCACACTCATGCACACACACCCATGCACACACTCACGCAACACTTATGTACACCCACACTCACTCTCATGGGCACACACACTCATGCACACTCAGGTATACACACAGGCACACACACACTCACGCACACTCACCCACATGCACACTCTCATGGGCACACGCACTCATGCACAAATGCACACTCATGTACACACAGAGGAAAAAATAGGCAAACCAACAAGAGTGGGAAACTGTTCAGGGCCATGACGGGCCAACAGAGGCTGAGACAGAAAGTGGTGGAGGGGAGGGGTGGGTGGTGGTCAGCTGAGGTCACTCCCAGAAGGTAGACAAGTAACCTGAGCCTCGGGGAGGATTGGAGCCGGCCCTGGGACAGAGAGGGCAGCACTCTAGAGGGAGGGAGCATCCCAGACTTGTAAGTGGCTGAGGAAAGCCTAGTGCAGTGGCCTGGGACTGAGAGATGAGGCCAGGAGGGCAGGATCAGCCTCACTGTTCTGGAAAAGTCTAGATTTGATTCCAAGAGGATAAGACTCACTGGACGTGGGAATGGTGACATCCGGCGGAAGTTGTGGGCTGGCTCTGGCTGTCGTGGGGAGGACTGACGGTAGGGAGCAGTGGTTGGCGCAGGACCCCAGTCTGGAGGCCCTGTGGCTGGTGAGCCCCCTCGGGCAGAGCTGACCCTTGCTCGGCTGGGCCAGGGTGGGCCCAGGTCCCTGCTTCCTCCTGGCCACTGAGTAGACACGTGGGGGTGGGAGGTCTGCGTCACGACTGTTCCGTGGCAGACCGCTCCTCCCATCCCTGAAGCTCCAGGTGCCCTGCGGCTTGATGTCATTGTGTTGAGTGGCTCCTCTCGCCCGGGGCGCCCCGTCCCATCCTCTGGCTCTCCCTCTCCAGGGTGGAGCTACCTTCTGGTTGTCCCGAGTCAGTCATGCACCTCAATGGGGGTGGGGGTGGGGTGCTGGTTGCCGAGAGACAGCACAGGAGTCCAGCAGACCCAGGTCCCCATCTGTACTCTGCCACCAGCCGCGCACATGACCTAGTCAATTACTTCATCCCCGAGTGTCGGCCTCATTGTCCATAAAGGGAAAAATCACGCTTCTCACTGAGCTGGTTATTGTGAGAACGAGAAGCCGGGAACACGTCTGTGGCCCCTCCCGGGCTGATGGCATTCCTTACAGGCGGCCCCCCAAGGGAGCGCGGAGAAGGATAGGCTCTTGAGCAGGAAGAATTCTCCGGGAGGGATGGTGGGATGGTAGTTACCTGCTCAGTCACGCCCTCTCTTCATTTACCCTTTCAACTTGTCCCTGCTGAGCACTCACTGTGTGCAGGCAGTGGGCCGGGCACCAGGGAGACCGCGGCAAACCAGACAGCCCAGGTCTTGCTGGCCCGAGCTTATGTTCTAGAGATGTGTGCAGAGAGACCATGAACAAGGAAATAGACAAAGTGATTCTAGATTGTGGTGCAGGCTGTGCAGGGAATAAGAGGTGATCTTTAGACTGGTTTCTGAGAGAGGGGGCCATCATAGCCAGGGTGGTCAGGGAGGACTTCTTGGAGGTGGTGGCATGTGAGGGAGCCCTGACCCACGCGAAGGAGACGTTGCAGAGTGTGGTTTACAGATGCTCTCGAACACAGCGGTGTCCAGACCTAAGTCCGCAGTCCGGGCCCTTGTGCTTCTCACAGGCCCCCAAGGGCCTCAGTGTCCAACTAGACTGGGAATGTGGAGGCCAAGGACCGCCTGGGTCTCAGGGTGGGTCTTAAAGGAAGCAGGAGAGTGTCATACTCTTGACCATCGTCATCAGAGTCAAGTGTAGAGCGGCAAGGATGTGTCACCTTGTCTTCTGGCTTAGTTTTGGCCTCGAGAAGCCCCTCTAGATCTCTAGGTCAAGGAAGCAGGGCCTGGTCTGTGCTCAGCATCACAACATTTTGAAACCCTTTCTCATCGACTATTTCACTGGATCCCCAAAACGACTTCAAGACAAAGGCATTTTTATGCCCCTATCTCATGGGTGATGAAATCGAGGCTTAGAGTTGGGGGGATTTGCACAAGGCTGCTCTGCGAGAGGGTGGGCAAGCCAGGACTCAACTCTTAGGTTTCCCAACTCGCTGCCATGCACGGGATGCACGGCCATGACCATGGAGCAGGGCCGGGTTTCATCTGGGCTGGGCAGGCATGGAGCTGGGGACGGTCCCTGGGCTCACAGGGCTGCTCACTGCCCGCTTGGTCCGCGGACTCTGACCGGCTTCCCCCTCCTCCTTGCTCTTGCTGTAGGGGAGGAAAACCAGCCAGGCTGGCTGTGTCCGGATGAGGACAAGAAGAGCAAAGGCCCGTTCTGGTGCCCCATCCTGGCCTGCTGCATCCCCGCCTTCTCTTCGCGGGGCCTCAGTCTGCAGGTGAGTGGAATGGATCTTGCTGGTGACTCGTGGGACAACTGGGACTTCTGGCCTGTACCCCCGGCAGGAGGGGGCCGGGGTGTGGTCCCAGCTTCTCCACCTCTTACGGATGGAGTCGCCCAAGATGCTTTGATGCGGTAGGAGTCCGCTTCCCCACCAAAACTATGCGGATAGATGCCCTCTGTGGGTCAAGGGAATGGAAAAATCCTGTGATTTTGAGCTGAGAGATAGCAATGATCTCATCCGCGGTTGGCGTGACTCCAGCTCAGAAGAGAGGCCGCAACACGCCTGAGGTGCTCCGCCAGACCACGGGTTGGCCCCTGGCTGATGCTGCCAGGCCAGGTGGGAGCCGACGCTGGCCCCGTGGCCGCCCTCCCTCCGTCTGTCAAGTACCTACCACGTTTCCCCAGCGCTTTGCCACCACTGTCTTATTTTGATATTTATAAGAACCCCATGAATAGATGTTTCTAGATCTGTTTCCCAGGTTAGAAACCAAGGCTCAGACAGGTGACATGATTTTCTAAAAACACAACCTGTAGTGAGGGGTCCGGGAATTGGCACCTTGCTTAGTCCGATTCCAGCACCCACGTGCCCCACCACTGGCATACTCCCCCCGCTGTCACCTGTCCCCGATGTCCTGGCTGCGCTCACCCCTCCCTCTGGAGTCCTTACTGCCATCCTCTTCCCTAGGAGAGGAACTCATGTGAGCTCTGGGGAGGGGGAAGCACAGGCTTGGGACTTAGATACATAAGCCCTAAGAGACGAGCTGATTGAGCTGTAGCTTGGGGCTCTGAACAGCAATAAGTGCATGCCCTTGAGGCGTCCGTTCAGCTATTAGTTCATTCACTTGTCTGTTCTGCACATAATTTTGAGCACCTACTACATACCAGGTCCTGTGCCGGACATGGGGTGTGTAGTGGGGACCCGCCCTCCTGTCGCTTTCAGTCTGGACAGAGATAGCCGTACCTGGGGGGGGGGGGGGACACAGGAGGGCGATGTGTGTTACGTCAGCTGGGACAGATAGAGGGGTGGGGCCTCATGGTCACGGGCTGAGAGGGCCTCTTGGCAGGGGTGGCAGACGTGAGTGGCGAGAAGGCCCCGATCCCCCGCAGGCCCCGGGGGGTGAGTATCCCAGATAGACTGAGGGGCACAGAGCAGGGGCAGCCTGGGACGTTGCAGCTGGGAGGACAGGCTGGAGCTCAGGACAGACGGACAGGTCCTGTGTGGACGCACCGGGCCACGCCAGCTTCCCGGGCTGGTCGCGGTGGGGTTTCATTCTCAGGGCCATGACACACCCAAGGGTGGCTCCACGCGGGGGACCAGCACCCTGTGATGTACATTTTGGAAAGATCATCCAGTCCTTCAGGCTGTGGTGTGGGCGAGTGAACCGTGGCCCCTGAGGGGACAAGACTGGTGACCGAGAGAGCCACACAGTCCTTAGTGCGGGGGTCCCGCCGAGCCTTGGCAGGACTCGGCTGCGGGTAGAGTCAGGGCCCGGCGGGGGCGAGGCACGTGGGACAGTCACCTAATCCCAGTCATCACAATGAGTGGAATGCAATACTTCCAAAATCAAATCAGCAAATTGTGGCCTTGGTTTGGCTGCTGTTTTGGGGGGTAAGTAACGGGCTGGGGTGGGGGTGGGTCAGGGCCGTGCAGGGTCTGTTTCTGTGTGTATTTAACATCTCACTAATTGCTCATCATGGATTTTTTTGCATGGATTTTTATTGCCAAAAATTGTGTTATAATATTCCTTTGGATGCTGGGGTGTTTTGGCCCCACTCTCTCCCTCTCATCCTGGTCCTAGAGAAGGGGACAGGGGCAGGGGACATGGGGATGCATTTGGGGAGCGTACTGGGGTGGGGTTGGCCACGTGGATGGCAGGAAGGACGGACCCGGCTCCTGAGTGTGTGCACCTGGAGAAGGTGTCAGGGGTGGTGGAATGTTCCCTGTGCCACAGCCTGATTTAGGGGGTGCAGTCAGATTCCCAGCATGGCTCGGTGGCCAGTGGCCCGGGGGGCAACAACAGCAATGGGGTAGCGAGCCCTTTCCAGAGGCATCCGTGCCAGGCTCCGCTCAAGGCGCTTCATCTTCAGTAACTCGGGTCCTCCCCGCTGCCCGCAGACCCTCAGAGGTAGGGTCTGCCGGCACTCCCTGGGGAAGGAGGGGCTTCTGGACTCGTTTCTGGCAGGGGAGGCCAGATGCTGTTCATCCCTGTAGGGCTCAGGGAAGCCGGACTTTGTTGGCCTTCAGACCTCATTGATTGATTAATAGGGAGGAGTCTCGTGTGCTCCTTCCCAGCACAGGGTGGAGGTTCCCAGGGGCCTCGAGGCCAGGATGGGTTGGGGACTACTCAGGTAGAGTCTGTGGGGTGGGGATTTTTCAGGGGCCACCCCGTCTGTGGCTTACCTGGCCCTAGGTAAGCCTCTCCTATGGAGAAGGCTGACCCCAGGGTGACATCTGTCACCCCCGATGGCCTTAGTCCTCGGGAGAATACGGGACTCAGGCCATGGCCTGACAGGCAGCTCCTGGGTGGTGAGGTCACAGACAAGCCGCTGCCTCAGGGCCTCCCTGAAAGCCACCCACCCACCTGGGAAGCCGTCTTCTGCCTCATCCCTGGGGACACACGTCTGCGAAGTCCCTCATGTAGGAGGGGGAGGGCTCAGTGCAAACCTGTCCCCCTGAGCTGCGGTCCAGCCTGGGAGCCTGTCTGGGGACTGGAGCTTGGGGAAAGGGTGCTGAGATGCTCCACGATGAGCACCTCGGGGGCCGGGGGCTGCAGCCCAGACCTGCTGAGGGTCTGCTCCAGGCTCATTAGCCAGAGCTGCTCGCTCTCTGTGGGGTTCCCTGCCCACTGGCTCTGCCCCAGCCCGCCCCTCCTGGCCTGGTGCTGCAGGTGAGACAGGGTGGCGCACGTAGAACGCCAGCATGTCCCACAGGACGTGCCCGGCCCCATGCCAAGTGCCGTATATCTGCCTCTCCAGTCCCCACCACCATCCCGGTGAGGCTTCAGGTTCTCCGTGACCATGAGGAACTGGCTGCGGGGGTCCCCGGCTGGTAGCAGCTGAGCTGGGACCGGAGCCCCGGCTGGCTCGCCCACAGCCTGTCTCCGTCCTCCAGCTCGAGCCACTCTCCTCTGCGCTACCCGGGGCACCTTGATTTGGGAGAGTCAGCTTCCTGACCCCGGTGGGACTCCTGGGGCCAAGGAGCCATTGGAGCTTTTGCCATCAGTTTGGCCCAGGGCTCTGTGGACAAGGCTGACATCCGGGCCCCCTGGGGTTGCCATGGAAACGTTGGACTCAGGGTTGCAGTTTCCCCTTCCGGTCCGTGGGAGGACTGGAGCAGTGGCCTGGCAGGAGGGACTGGGCAGCCTCCGCTGCGTGTGGCCCACCATGAAGTGAGATGCCGAGGAGCGGGGGTCTGAGGGTGCGTGGGGAGGTGGGGGGGAGGGCGAGGGGAGCCTCCTGCTCGGGCGCCTGCACCTGTGCTCCCAGCTGCACACAACTGGGTGCCGGGAGCGCTGAGGCCTGCACGAGGGCAGCCAGGCCTCTGGGGAGAATTCAACTCGAGTGGGAAGGGCGCTGGGCCGGGAGTGGGACTTGGAATTCTAGACCCGACTCTGCTGCCAACTTGCTGTGTGACCTTGAGTTAGTCGTGTCCCCTCCCCCATGCCCACACATCAGAATTTGCCAATTCTGGATGAGGTGGATGAGGTGACCTCCCTGGGCTTCCTCATCTTCAACCATTAGACACTTGGTTAGGACCTCCTGCCTCGGCTAGGGCCCGCCCGCGGGGGCCTGCAGCACCAGCAGAGGGCAGCACCTGCCCAGCAGAGAGGGGGAGGGGCTGGGGGAGTGGGGTGGCTGAGGTCCTCCCTGGGGCGCCTCCAGCTCTCGCTGTGGGCCTCCTTTGCCTTCCTACTGGCCAGGGGTTCCAGCAGGGTTTGAGACACACCTCGAACCACCTCCATGCACTGCTGTCCTGGCCAGAGAGACCAGCTGGTGGGGTTCAGCTCAGGGAACAGGCCCCAGAGAGCCATCTGGCCTGTGGTTTGGGGCAGCAGGTGCAGGAGGAGTGAGCAGCTAGTGGCTCTTGATGACAGCCGGTCAAAGATGGAGACCCTGGCCCCGAAGGTGGCCTTGCCATCCCCTCGGCCTTCCGGTGCTGGTGGGCTTGTCTGCGGAATTGGTTCTGTTGTTGAGGGGGGCGGAACCAGATGTCCAGCACCCCTTCCTTCCTCCGCTGTGCTTTTCTGGAGGAATGCAGGGAGATCTAGGAGGGTGCAGGCCAGGCCCTGTCGTCCTCTTCCCGTGGCTTAGGGCATTCATGTGTCCACCATGAGCCTCATTTCTTCATCTGTAAAATAAAGCGGGGTGGGTGTTAGTGGTTTTCATCAAATCTTATCCAGATGTTGCTTAGTTTGGGAAAAATCGGTAGCGGGCCCAGAGTATCATTTAGGCGCCTCCTTGCCAGAAGGTTCTAGGAGAGCACTGGTCAAATGTGAGTACGTAGGCGTTGCCTGGATATTCTGTGAAACCTGTCACTTTCCGGTCTCCGAGGATTCTCATTCGGGACCTGCATGGGGCGCCCAAATGTGCAGGTTTGACAACCCCCACAGGTGGTTTGGACAGAGGTCCTGCTGCCAAACATTGGCATCTCTGACACCTTGATGCTTAGCCCCCGTGTGCCTTCTGTGTCTCCGCAGCTTGGGGCCCTGGTCCACAGTCCTGTCAGCTGTCCCCTGCTGGGCTTCTCAGCGGTCAGCACGTCCCTTCCACAGGGCTACCTCTGGGTAAGTCACTCCTGAGCCCAGCCAGGGATTGTGGCCTCAGGACTGAGGCAGGGAGGGCAGCAGTGGGAAGGCGATGCTGGAAAATGCTGCCTGCTGGCCCCGTCACGTGCACCTTCACCCAGAAGGTCTTCCTGGGAACCTCCGTGCCAGGCTCTGTGCTCAGAGTTGGCAGAGGTGGGTTTACCCAAGGCAGCAGAAGACAGGGGACAAGAAGGGAGCATGACTCTTGCAAATGGTCATGTGCCATGAAGGAAATGAAGGAAGCTGTGCAGAGTACCTGGGTGGCAGGGGCTTCACCCTGGGGGTCAGGAAGCAGGGCTGGTATTGCCCAATTCTGAGAGCGATCCCAGCCGCCTTCTCTCCCCCTGGGATTCCTGGCAGAGCCTCTTTTCATTCAAATAGACCCCCCATTGCTCTTTGTGGCGCAGACTGTGCTTTCCCAGGGACTTCCGGAGGGTCCCCCTCCCCATCCCTCCGGCCACCTCCTTTCAGCTCCTGCTTATTCCTGTCTCCAGGCCCTCAGGCAGGAAAATTCTGGCTCACGCTTCAGAGTCCATCCCAAATATTCTCTCCGAGGGAGATTTGTTCCTCATTGTTTCCCCAGTATCTAGCATGTGGTATATCCATCCATCGATCAATCAGATGATTGATTGATCCATCTATCCATCAATTATCCATATAATCATCCGTCCATCCATCCGTCCACCCATTCATCCGTCCATCCATCCATATAATCATCTACTACCCATCTGTCCATCCACTTATCCATAATAATCATCCATCGGTCCATCCGTCCATCCATCCATCCATCCATCTGTCCATCCGTCCATATTATCATCCATCCTTCAGTCCATCCACTTATCCATTATAATCATCCATCTGTCCACCCACCCATCCATCCGTCCATCCATCCATATAATCATCTACTACCCATCTGTCCATCCACTAATCCATAATAGTCATCCATTGGCCTGTCCATCCATCCATCCATCTGTCCATCCATCTGTATAATCATCCATTCATCCATTCACTTGCCCATAGAATCACCCATCCATCCATCCGTTCACTTTCATCTCCTCATCCGTCCATCTGTCCATGCATCTACCCACTCTTCTCCCCCTTCCTTCCATCCATCCATTTATCCGTCTGCTCATCTGTTCAGCGAGTGTATATTAAGTGCTTGCCACTGGCTAAGCGTAGCGGTGGAATGGTGAACCAGACAGAGGAGGACATTGTAAAGGGGCAGACGTATGTTCACTATTTGTTGGTTGAAATTCACTCTAAAGTTGGAGAAATAGAGAGCTGACGGGTATCTGGTCTACCCTGGCTCCTTGCCGGAGTTCCTTTGGGTCCTGAATCTAATCTGTTGCCATGGCAGCTGGGGAAGAGTGACCTTCAGGGACAGCGCGATGTGTGGGGGCAGGAGAGGGGACACTCTTCCCGATGCCTAACCTCAGTATGTTAGAAATTTGGGACAGGTCACTGGGAAGGCAGGCTCCGAGCTCTGTCCCTGCCCTGGTGGCTGTGCCTGATGGCCCGTCTGGGTCTCCACTGCAGGTCGGGGGCGGGCAGGAAGGTGCAGGGGGCCAGGTTGAGATCTTCTCCTTGAACCGGCCCTCGCCCCGCACGGTCAAGTCCTTCCCGCTGGCGGCCCCTGTGCTCTGCATGGAGTACATTCCCGAGCCAGAAGAAGGGGAGAATGGAGACGAGAGCCGCATGGCCCCTGACCCCTCGACCACAGTGCATCCGACCATCTGTCTCGGGCTCCAGGATGGCAGGTGAGGGGCCTGGGGCAGAGGAGCACGTCACTGCTTCATTTCTTTCTGTGGCCGTGAGGCCAGCATCATTGCTCCATTCTGGGGGAGAAACTGAGGGGCAGCAGCCTGGGGGGTCAGCTAGAAGACGGCGTGTCTGGGTTCCCACTTGGGTCTGTGTGGTCCCGAGGACAGTCCTCTTAGCACCTCTGTCTGCCCCCTCTCCAGCCACCCACCGGCTCCTCCCTAGGGCAGGGGTGGGGAGGGCGCCATCCGTAAGACCCTGGGAAAGCCCAGCCTCCTGAAGGCAGAAGAGCAGCCTCTTGGGAGGGGAGGGAGGCCTCTCCGAGGGCCTGTAGGGCAGTGGGGGCGGGGTCTCCATGAGTCACTCAGGTCTCCTACAACGCCCCCCCCCCGCCCCCCTCCTACAGCATCCTGGTTTACGGCAGTGTGGACACGGGTACCCAGTGCCTGGCGACCTGCAGGAGCCCCAGTCTGCAGCCTGTGCTCTGCCTGTGCCACAGCCCCTTCCACCTGTTTGCAGGTCTGCAGGATGGGACCCTCGCCGCCTACCCTCGGACCAGCGGTGAGGAGACTGGGGGTGGTGGGGGCAGCCCTGGGCACTGACTAGGAGCCTCGTCCTGTACCAGCATGGTGGTGGGAGGCAGGCTGAGGAGGCAGCTCGGAAACAAATCAGGGAATCTGGGGGTACTTGGAGATCCCTGATCCCCACTGGGGTCCCTGAGCGAACGGGGTGCTCACTGCCATGCAGGCAGCTCCCCCCTTTGCCCTGTTGGCAGGAGGTGGCTGTCTCCAGTGGTTAGCAAATTGCTTTGTGCCTGGGTCTTCTCATCTGTAAAATGGGCATGGAGTCAGTACCACGGCTCACGGGTCCCAGTGGGTTCAACGACTCGGCGAAGGCACAGCCTTGGGCCTGGCAGAGTGAGTGCTTACTGACGTTAAGCATTTGCACCTGTGATGTTGCTGAGCCACCGGCCACGGGATGGGTCCAAGGGTGATGTCTGGAAGGCAAGGCTGGCGGTGTTCAGTGTTCGGTGTTCAGCTGCTGAGTCCCGGGAACATTCAGAGCTTAATGTGTGCGTGTTCTCTGAGTTCTCACCACCGCCTTCGAGAATAGCCTCCAGCTGCGACCCTGGGCGGGGACACGGCCTGTGAAAAGCATGAAGAGGGCCGCAGTCCCTGTCCCGTCCGCCAGCTCAGCTCCTATGGTTCCAAGATATGTGCTGGGGGGATGGCAGACGCCCCCATTGTGCCCAGAGAGGGCTGAGGAGTCTGAAGCTCCCCAGCCCACAGGCACCATGTCCCTCCGATCCCTCCCCTGCCTCTCCTCCCCTCCCTCCTCCTTTCTCCCCTTCCCTCCCCCTCCCCTCTCCCCTCCTTCTCTTCCTCTCTCCCCCTTCTCTCCCTACCCCCCTCCCCTCTCCCTACCCCCCTCCTTCAAGCCTCTAATTGCTGCGTCATCACTGCCTGTTGCAGGGTTATAAACGGATATTTGTACTGAGCTATTTTTTTGCCACTTGGCACTGTGTTGGTATTTTTAATTAGCTTTTGATAAGGCATTTATAGTTTTTAATTAAAGGGGGAAGAGGGAGGGAAAAAAATCCCTCTCACCGACAGACACTGCATGTGTGTCAGTGTGAATACGGGCTCCAGGTTTTGGAGGTTTGGATGTGGGTTCCAAAGGGACCCCCCCTTCCCTGGCCCCCCTGAATTCTGTGAGCCCGCCTTCTGCTCTGGCCTCCTGGTCCCCACTTTGGGCTGCCGTGCGCCCTTTGCCCCTCGGTTCCTGACTTGTTGCTTTGGGCTCAGGCGTGCGGGGGTAAGACGGTGTCTCCGATGTCTCCGATGGCTGCGGCCACCATAACAAAATGTCACCCACTGAGTTTATTTATGTATTTTTTAAATTTCATTTATTTATTTGTAGAGGGGGAGAGCACTCCAGCATTAGCAGGGAGAGCAGCCGCAGGCAGAGGGAGAAGCAGGCTCCCCACTGAGCAGGAAGCCTGACACAGGGCTGGATCCCAGGATCCTGGGATGGTGACCTGAGCCGTGGGCGGGCAGACTGAGTGAGCCACCCTGTTGCCCCCACCAACTGAGTTTAAATAACATGAATGTATTGGGGGAAAACTGGGAGAAAGCAAGGCCCAGCAAGGGACGCCTATTGGAGCTTTGTCCTCTAATGGGGGACATCTGTCCCTTGTCCTTTTTGATATAAAAATATCACTGTTATTAAATTTTACCAGTTTATCATTCTGTCCTGGAGTCAGGACTTCCTGGGGGATGTCTGAGATGCCAGCAGGGGGAGGAGCAGTCACCAGCATGTGACCCTCAGGGGTGTCAGACCCTAGCCCCTTCCCCCCACCGCCATGACCATTCTCTGTGCCGGAGAAGTATAGGGAGACAGTACCAGGGCTCTGGTGGTCAAAACTTCTGTGCCCCCGGGGCAGAGCCCCCACCTCCCTGTTTTCAGGTGTGGTCGCAGCATCCCCAGCTGCTTCCTCACTGGGAGAGGTCACCCTCCGCCTGCCTCCTGCCAGAGTGACTCTGGTTCTGGCCAAGCACATGGAGTACTTACCTCTGGCCACTGGGAGGCGCCAAAGCCTTGTGTTTTGTGGTTCTGGTATCGGGGTTGGGGGGGTCAGTGTCCCCCCAGTGGAGGCCTGGCCACCTTGTGGTCACTTACCGCCCTGGCTCCAGGGCCCTTCAGGAACTCTGGGAAGCTGAGAGGGCAGCAGGGGTTGGGAAGGAGGCTGGGGCCACTCAGCACGGTTCACATCCAGCTCGGCCTGTCACCCCTTGGGTGGCTCTGCAGCTTTGTTCTCCAGGAGTCCGTTGTCACATCCGTCAGGTGGCCTCCGCACCTGCCCACGCAGACCACTGTGCTGTGGCCAATGACAACAAACAGGAACTCACGGGCGCTGGATACTTTCTGGCCCTGCCACCGGGGCTGGTTGTTTAAACTCTGCGTCTGTTTTCTCAGCGTAACACAGGGATAAGAATAGAATCTTCCACGTAGACTTGCCAGGAGTTAGGGAAATAATTCACGGAAAGAGTGTCTGGCGCGTGCCAGCATTCAGCGGCGCCAGCGACAGCCGCTGGTGGCCCTTGCCATGGGCCGACCCTGTGTTCAGCATTCCCCACGCGGCCCCCGGCCCCACAGCCCCGGCCGCGGGCAGGCACAGTCATGCCCCTCGGACAGGTGAGGCTCTGAGAGGTGAAGCCACCGGCCCAGGGTCTGGCAGATGTTTGGGGGCCGCAGCCAGGATTCCGGCCCAGTCTGCTTCCCAGGTGCTCATGTTCACGGGCCGGGAAGACCCTATGCCCAGGCTCCTAGCTGAGCGGGGAGTCGGCCCGTTTTAAGTAGGATGGAAGGGCAAGGGGAGAACCTGTTTCACGGGTGGGGAAGGCAGACGGAGAGGGAAAGCCCAGGGCAGGGGAGTGGTAGGAGGTGTGGTCTCTCTTCCCAGGGCTCCTCCCAAGACCACCCCTCCCCCCCCCCCAGCAGTGGCTTTCGCCACTCTGTTCCCCGCTGTGCCCCCAGCACCTGGCCCACGGGGACAGTCTGTGCTAGGGTTCCTTCGGACTCCTTCCAGGGGCTGGTGGGGAGCATGTGGGATTGCTGGGCACTGAGAAACCAGCCCCAGGCTCTGTCCTCCTCCCAGGCCCCAGCCACTGCTGCCTGTGTCCAGAGTATGGGCCCCCGGTCCCTTACCCGGCACACGGGCAGGACAGGGCAGCCGCTGGGGCTCTGTGTGGCATTTGGTGTGACCTCGGAGAAACAGCAGCCTCTGTGGGCACTGCTCACGTGCCAGGGAACATTCTTGGCACATTCTTGGGTGGACTGAGCCTCCTGGGGTGGGGAGGAGAGAATTTTGTTCCGAGCCAGGCCAGGTCTCTTGGTGTGCTCTGTTTTCGGGGGCAGTAGACTGGGCCTCTGAGACTTCTTTTTCTGCCCCTGGAGGTGGCAGCCTCTCTGGCAGAGGAAGGGCATTAGAGATCTTGGCAAAGGGGACAGAGTGCCCCAGAGGTGGCAAGATTTCTGAGTTGGCAAGAGTCAGCCAGAAACATCTAGTAAAAATCCTCAGAGACAGTCTGGGTGGTTTCTTCCCATTTTACAGATGGGGAGACTGAGGCCTTCAGAGCAGGGAGACGCATGCTCCAAGTCCCAGTTGAGTTTCTAGGAGAACCCAGGCCAGCTCAGGGCACTTCCCACCATGCTGAGCTGCCTCCTTGGCCGGGCCACACGGATGCCGCGTCTTCTGGGAAGCCTCTCCGGATTGCCCCCACCTCCACCCCGACAGAGGGTACTGCCTGTCTCAGCACTCCTCGCGGCCCCTGTGCTCGCCTGCTCATCTGTGCTTGGCAGCTTGGGTGGGGACTGCTGACCAGCCCCATGGTCTTTCCGGCCAAAAGGGTTTTCTTGGAGGGCAGGGTCTGTGTCAGACTCCTTCCTGTCCGCCCCGTGCCCACACCCGGCCTGGCCTGGGTTGGTGCTCACTTAGTGTGTGGGATGAACGAAGGAACAGGATGGCAGGGGGCGGGGAGGGGGAATCCACGTGGAAGAGAGAGGCATAGAGGAGGAAGGAGAGTGCATTGGGGGGTGCAGCCCTGGGGGCATGATGGAGGCAGATAGGAACAGCCCCGTCCCTTTGGAGGAGGGAGGGAGGCCGTAGAGAAGGGTGACAGGGTGTTGTGGGGCTGCTGGGCCCCCTGCTGAGGGTTCCTGACAGTTCCCAAGGGTTGAGGAGCCCTGGGCCCCTGTGTGCCATTCCCTCCCCTGCCTGCCCCCCCACCCCCTCCTGACCTGCTGCTTTCCTCTCCCTGCAGGAGGTGTCCCCTGGGACCTGGAGAGCCCTCCTGTGTGCCTGACTGTGGGGACAGGACCCATCCGCACCCTGCTGAGCCTGGAGGACGCTGTGTGGGCCAGCTGTGGGCCTCGGGTCACCGTGGTGGATGCCACTAGCTTGCAGACTCAGGTACTGGCCTCACCTTGTGGCTCAAGGCCGCAGGCCTCCAGGCCACCTGCTGGGCACATCCTCGCGGCTGTCCTCCCTGGCATCTCGTGCCCTCCCTGGCGTCGTGCTCAGGCCCAGCTGCGTCTCAGGGATCTGAGTTTGTTGAGAAGCACAGTGGGTCCCATGTCGCTGCTGGGCCCTGCCATCCGCCCCAGCATGCATCCCTAGGGCTGCCTGGAGGGGAAGAGTCCGACCACTGGGCTGAGCCATGATCCGGCCCCTGGCCTGGGTCTCTTGCTGCCTGTGGGGCAGGGACTGGGAGCCCAGCCTCACACCGTACCCGGGACCCGGCTGTGCCAAGGGGAGGCTGGTGGATGCAGCCATCCTGGAGGCTGGGCTCTTTAATTTCCTTTTCTAGGATTTATTTATTTACTTACTTGAGAGAGAGAGAAAGAGGGAGGGAGAGTGGATGAGAGCAGGCAGAGGGAGAGGGAAATCTTCAAGCAGACTCGCCGCTGAGCACGGAGCCTGACGCGGGGCTCCATCTCAGACCCTGAGATCACGTGATTACAACCCAGGCCAAAATCAGGAGTGGGATGCTTAACCGACTGAGCCAGCCAGGCGCCCTGGGCTCTTTGATCAGTGTGGAGGGGGATGCAGCTGGGTCCTCCTTGCCCTGCTGTGAGCTGAGTGCCACCTGTGCCTTGGCCATCCGGACGGGGCCTGGACCCACGGCTCCCGCCCCGCTCACCCTGGGCCCGTGCCTGTAACTGACCCACAGCATTGCCTGCCCTGCTTCCCCACACCGCAGGGCCCACCCTGGGCCTCAGGCACGGACGAGGGCGTGGGTGCCCTCCCCCCACATCCCCGCACCCCCGCCGTGGTATTTTGGTGATGTTTGCATTCATTTGATTTGTTTGGATTGTCAGCATGGCGTGGCGCCTTGGTAATTGGGCCCAGAGTAGAGGTCTGGTTATAGGCTCGGGTTTGGAGCAGACAGGCCCCCGGGTGAGCTGCTGTGAGGTCACAATGGCCGTTTGCCCGCCGGCCCGTCTCTGTAGATGGGCTGTGAGCTGGCTACATGACAGCCAGGCGAGAACACCATGGGAATCCTGCCACGGTAGGATCGAAGGTTGAGGGCTGGATCAGGTGGGGACACTGAGGCCTAGGGAGCTGTGGGCGAGCCCTGGGACCCTGTCTTGAGTCTCCAGATCGTGGTGCTCACTTTCCCATGTTTGTTGGAACCCGAGGGGCAGTCCTGGAGCTGTAGGCACCTGGCTCTGAGACCCAGCACGGCCGCTCACCACCTGGTGACTTGTTAGGAAACCATTTGTGAACCCCGGTTTCCTGTTGGTGAAAGGGGGCTCCGTGTCGCTTCCTGGGGGTCCTCTCATGCCCTGAAGTAATGCTTGGGTGCCACTGTCCTGGTCAGGGCTGGTGCTGGGACATATTTGATGAGAGGCCCCTCCCGGTGCAGGGCACAGAGGAGGAGGGATTACCGGCTGGCCCGTGAGCCGGGCGGGGAGGGGTGCAGGGGGAGCCAGTGCTCTGGGCAGAACTGGAGGGTTTAGGCTTTGCGCTGTCATCATCCCTTAGGCAGCAGCCTCCCCAAATGCTGTCGAGGACCAGTGACTTCACTGGTGCTGTTGGGCCGGGCTGGTGGGCGGGGGGTTTCTGGGGAGGGCCAGGGAGGCCTTAAGAGGAAGAATGTTGCTCCCTGTGCTCCCCTGGCTTCTTTTTCCTGAGGGGAAGCCAGAGTGGGGGGAGGGAGCCCTGAGCAGCTGTAGCCACAGACCCCCTTCCCAGCCCCTGGTTTGCTTTGGGGGGCTTGCCTGCTACCCTTCCCCCTACACCGGCCCCCAAGGGCCTCTCCCCTCGTCCACCTGCTGAGAGGAAGGAGAGCAGGGAGGGTCCCCCAGGGTCTTTGGGGTCGCTGAGGCTCCTGGGTCTCAAGCCACTTGGCAGGAGGGAGGGCGAGGCCCGTCCGATTCCTTGGCCAACCCCCTGCGGCTCCTCCTCCACTGTCCCTGCTTTGTCCTTACATCAGGCCCGGGTGTCTTCCTGGCTTTCTCCTGCTAGTAGTACCCTGTGCGACTTCCAGTTCTTGCGGAGGAGAGCTGCGGTGAGCACCGGGGTCCAGCTGAGGGCAGCTGGGGAAGGGGGAGGGGCCCCAGTCCTGCACATGGCAGCCTCCAGACTGACGGGGGAGACCCAGGCCTGCCCCGGAGGGCCTCCCATCTGAAGGGGGAGACACGCCTGCCCTTGAGGGCCTCCAGTCTGGTGGAGAGACACAAACTCTATTGTCTGTGGGAAGAGTGAGCCCAGAGACAGGAAGACGTCAAGAGCAGACGGAGGATAACATGGAAACGGGCCGAGCAGGTCCGAGGCCCTCCGAGGGCCCTGCTGGCCCAAGGACGCTCTCAGTGCTGCCAGCGGGGGCAACGGAGGGAGAGGGAGGAGGCAGCTGGGGACTCTGGGAGGCAGCCGTGAACCACGAGGTCTCTCTAAAGGAGACTTGTGTAAGGAAGGGTCCAGAGGACCCAGGAACCACATGGGAGCCAGCGGCTCATGGTCGCTGGGGAGTTGTGAGCCACAGGACCTAAGCCCTGGTGCGAGCTGGGTCCCCTGTGCTCCCCACCCCAGGGCCCTGCGACTTTCTGGAGGGGTTGGATTGGGAGGCATCCCCCAGGGCCATGGCCCCCATCTCTGTCCTGGCCGTGCCCTTCTTGGGTTCCCTGGACACCCCACTCCCTTGGAGGTGTGGTTGGCTGCTGGCTGCTTCAGATGGCCCTGGCTGTGTCCTGCCAAGCTCTGAACCCTTGGACAAGGCACTGAGCCCTCCTGGGCCTCAGTGGCACCATCTAGAGAATGCGATGCTGGTAGGACCCCGCTGAGGGTTGAATGAGAGCACTTAGGTGCAGAAGGGCTGGTTCCCACAGGACCCGGCACGCGGCAAGTGCTCGGGGATCGTGCTCAGGGATCACTGGTTGTCACTGTAATTACTTGGCCTTACATCCTTCCTTCTTCCCGTATACAGGGCTTACTTGCAGATTCAAACTCCCTTTGAGTCGGTGTTGCTGGTGGGTGTGGGGCGTGCGTCCGTGTGGCGGGTCTACCATCCTGGCTTTGCTGACAGCTGTCCTGGGAGTGTGAAACGGACGGATGAAGGGCAGGACGGGGACGGGGCTGGGGCTTGGCTCTCCCTCCCCTGCTCCTGCCGCTCACCCGCCGCAGTGCAGTCCTGCCCGGCCCCGAAGCTCAGCTCTGGCCCCACCGTCCCTGGGGCTGAGCAGCCACCAGGCTCTAGCTCGAGGCTGCGATGATTTAAGATTAGTTCTGGACCAGCTGCTCTCAAGAAGGGGATCAATATGGCCTTCTATCTGCTTTGCACGCCGCAGAGGACATCGGGAGGGCATTGGGTGCGGGGAGGCAGGACGGAGGAAGGGGTGGCGGGTCGGAGGGAGCACGCGCCCCGTCTGCAGCTGGGGAAATTGAAAAGTTTGTGTGCTGCACGGTGTGGGCAGCTCACCCTCAGTACATACCGCGTTCGGCAGGGTAACGAGGTGATTGCCATGCATATTTAATGAGGCTGCACGCCCGCCACTGCTTAGAAGAGAGGAAGCCTGCCCACCTTCGCGCTGGGGTTCTGGAAACAGCCCCGTCTGGCTGCTGCCTAATGATGCCATCCGTGGGGCCTGGCTCGAGGCTGGCCGGCCCTGGAGGAGCAGGCCGGAGAGCCGGCTGCCGTCCTAGGGCTCAGCGCACATCTTTGCAGAAGGTTTTACTTCAGAGGAAGGGCTTTGCTTATCCGCGGTGACGTGGTTCCTTCTCCCCAGGCCAGAGAAAAGCCTCCGTGGGGATTTGACATGCTAAGAGCTAACTGCTCCGTGCTCCGGGCCAAGAGGCCCAGGAGTGTGCCCGTGGCTGAAGGCGGGCCTAGCGGGGCCCTGGCCCAAATGTGGAGACCTAGGGAGTTAATCCAGGGATTGTGTTAACTCCAAGGAGCTTTCCCTGATTTTTATCACTCCCGGGAAAATCATACTAACCAGCATATACGGATCGGGGATGGGTTTTAAGTACTTTACAGGTATTAACTTGTTTCATCTTCAAATCACCCTATGAGACGAGCATTATTATTATTCCCACACTATGGATGAGGAAACAGAGGTACAGAGAGGTTAAGTGGCTTGCCCCAGGTCACACAGCTAGAAGGAGGCAGAACTGGGAGCTGAACATGGCCGTCTGACTCCTGAGTCTGCTCTCGATCTCAGTTGGCTGCCTGGGCAGGCAGAAGGCTGCGTCCTTCAGGCCGCATTTGTCCCCTGCAGTTTCTTTCCTACCACATGTAACTCCTCAGAACTCTGATTTGCTGACGCACGTGCCTTTCCCACCAATGCGGCTCCGGGCCAAGAGTTTCGGCCTGTTCATTTTCTTTTCCCCCGCGTCTGGTTTAACATCGTGGTGCTCAAAGTCAGTAGTCACGGTGGATGGACAGATGGGTGTCCTGATCCCCAGGCCCTCTGTGTGGGGGTGCTGGAGGGATGGACACGAGTATGACCTGGTCTCAGCTCCTTGGGAGCTCAGAGTCCAGTGTGGGGAGCAGACCCGGGAGGCTCAGGGTCAGCCCAGGGTGAGGAGACTGCCGGGGGGCAAGCCCACGCCCAGTGGGAACCCAGGGGAGGCACGAGGGCTGTCAGATCCAGCCAGAGGAGGGACAGGAGCAGGAGAGGTTCCTGGGGGTCAGGAGCCCTGAGCGGGACTGGCCAGGTGTGTGGCTGTGGGGAGCACAGGAGGACAGGAGGCAGGAGGATGCTCAGAGCAGAGAAGGCCCCAGGAGCTGGGTCAGGGTCAGCCCCACAGAGCACAGACGATGTTTGGAGGGTTCCCTGGGGACAGGCCTCTGCCTGCACCGCTGCCCCCACCAGCTGTCTCTATTTAGGTCCACTTGGACCCCTGCAGCCACCCCTGACCTTGCCGAACCTGCCCCCTGCGGAGCCAGCGCCCACAGTGTGTCTCCGGGTTTGACGCTTGCCCACCAACGGCTTGTTCGGCTCCTGGGTCCCAGTGGAGCAGCCGCGAGACCTGTTAAATAATAATGTAGCTCGCCAGGGCCTGTGTCAACACCGCATCCTCGTGTTCATTATCTAGTTCGGCACCTTCAAAGTCTAATCCAGTCCTACGGAGTTCATTTGAACCGATTGCTGGAGGGGAAGCCAGCTGTGGGATGATTGTCGCATCTTAATTAAAGAATAAGCTTATTGGGGACAGGTCGCCTGAAAAGTGCCAGAACACAGGGCAGGTCGTGTCAGTATCTGTGCACGGGGTGGCCCCCGTCCCGCAGGACTGTGGCGAGGGTTTATCGGGGCAACCTCTGTCTCATGAGACCCCAGCTCCCCCTGGCTGGCGGACAGGTCTGTGTGGACCACCTCCCCTCCTCCACACGTGCTGGGTCACACCGCCCCCACCCACCCCCACCCCATGACCCGCCACTGCAGCGCTGAGCTCCTTCACAGCCCTGGCCACAGCGGCACGTTGACATTTTGGGGACAGTTACCGGATTAACTACACCGAGGCTGTGTCGGGCAGGACCACGCCTGGTGGGCTCCCAGCGCACACCAGGTGCTGAGACCATCGGGGGCTGCTCAGGGCAGGGCTGTGATGGGCAGTTTCCCTCGGGGGAGTGGGCTCTGGCAGAGGTGGGCGGGAGGGGAGATCTGGGCAGGGCGTGTGCTGTTAATCTGCTTCAGAGCTCAGAGCAGAGCCCAGGAAGCACGCTTCCTGCTTCCCGGAGTGCTGCTGTCACTAATCCCACCTTGCTCTGCTCCCGCCACACCCTCTGCACCCCGCCGCTGGCCTCCGATACCGGCACTGATGCGGACTGTCATCAGGCATGCCCGAAAAGAAACTTCCCTGGATTCCTGAACACCAGCAGCCCCCAGAAGTCCCCCTGCCGGCCCCCAGATAGAGCCGCCTTCCCCACCCTTAATTTTCACGTTTAGTGCCCAAACTTAGTTTGCATGTATTAGCTGTTGTAAATCTATCATAACAGTGTGACGTGGCATGAATAATGCATCGCTGGGCTGTATTAGTTTTCTGTCTTCTATCTTATTTATGACACGAAACTGGTGGGAATTTGCAAAAGCGAAATCTAGGCGCAAGGCTTCTTGGGTAATGGTATGCAAATTGGCGTGAGGGCGGAAAGATTCACCCAGTCCTCGGGATGCCCGAGCCCCAGCATGTGGGCCACCTGGGCGAGCGGGGCAGGGCTCCTGTCACTGCGGGGAGTCATTCCTGTCCCACAGTTTTGTCTTAATTTTTTGTAAGTGTGTGTGTCACTGCTGCTGTCATCCTATTATGTCTTAAAAATGAAAAGTTGGCAGGTGAAACTTGAGACATTGATTGTCTAAAGGTTGCAGAGACTTTCCAGGAGGTTCAGACAAGGAGTGTTTTCCAGCAGCAGGAAGAGTTGAGGTTAGACTTGCAGAAGACCTTTCTTTCAGGAAGCTTGTGAAGGATGGGGGGGGGGTTGGGGGATCCATGGGGTCCCCTCCTGGGGGGTGTCGAGGAGCCAGGCATGGCTCAGGGCCTGCTCTGCTCCAGGGGTCTAGGGGAGGAGGTATGTCGATGGAGGCCCTGGGGGGGCTGGAGCTGCCTAAGGGGCAGGGCTCCAGGCCCCCTGTCTCTGCACCTGGATGAGCTCAGAGCTTTCCTGTATCCCATATTTGGTCTCCCCCTGTCCTGGAAGACTTAGGTTGGTAAAGGATTTTGTGGTGTAAAAAACAAGTGGTTTGAAGCTGTCGGCTCAGGGAGCAGGTTCTGTGAAGCCGCGGAGAAGCCTAGGGAAGTGGTGGGGAGAAGCCAGATGGAGGAGGATGTTGTGGAGGGACCAGATGGGGGACAGGAGGTGAGGGAGGGGCAGGCGACAGCGACAGGTGGCAGTCCTCAGCCTCGGAGCCCCTGCCCCCCTCCCCCCACGAGCATCTCTGGCTGTCAGTCTGTCCTTCCATCCACGTAGCTCTCCTATGTCCCCCCCCCCCCACTCCTCTGTGGCCACTCTCCCTTCTGAACCCTGCTACAGCGGGAGGGGGGGATGGACACCTTCGGAGCAGCTGCCCAGCCCCCTAGAAGCTGGCAAAGATACACAAGGTCATGGATGGACCCCTGAACGCCAGGCCCTGGGCTGAGCCTTCCTACAGGGGAGGCTGGGAGCCTGAGCCCAGGACAGATTGAGTGAGATCACACAGGGAGGGGCTTAGACCAGCGTCTGCCGCACTCAGACCATTACATGACAGTCCTCTCACGCCAGGCAGCCGGGCATGGGGAGGGTCTGCCCGGCTGGAAGCTGTAAGGGGGCAGTCCTGCTGCCGTGTCTGAGTGGGCTTGCATGGTGGTCAGTATGGGCTTGGGAGCTGGGCTGGCTGGCTTCGGCCCCCGACTCCACCACCGTGTGCCTCCATTTCCCCACCTGTAAAATGGGGATAATTATAGAACTGGCCTCCCCTCCCCCCGGCTAAGCAGCTGGGTGCATGTGAAGCACAACGTGTCACAGCTGTTTTACAGGGAAAGACTTGGTCAGAATCACGTGGGGCACCCGGTGGTGGGACCGGGATCTTCAGCTCCTCACTCCAGTGCTCGATCCCAAAGCCCGGGGTCCGCCGTGTCAGGCTCGGATGGCCAGAGGTAAAGGGCCAGCTGTCGGCTCCCCTGGATACCTGGGGAGAGAGGGCAGTGGGGTGAGACAGTGGCCAGCCCAAGTCCTGACCCAGAGTGGATGTCCCCTGCGCTGGTGCTCTGCTGTGGGGGCAGACATGCCTTCCACTGAGCCCAGAAGCCCTGGAGAGGAGTGACAGTGTGGCCGGGTGGGAACCAGGCTTCCTGGAGCAGGTTCAGTGAGAACGGGTATGAGCAGAGGCTGGGGGAGAGGACAGCTTGTGTGTGTGAACGTGTGTGTGCACCTGCACGTGTGTGCAAGTGAGAGGGGAAATGGGTCGATTATATTCACCCCATTTAGTCCTTGGCTGTAGCTAGAATCCTGCTGACAGCATCCCGTCGGGCTCTGGAGTCCTGGGTCAAGCCTGGAATCATTCCCTGATCCCCGTGCTTCCCCTTCCCCTACCCAGCAGTCTTGGGTGCAGATCTGCGCCTGGAGCTGAGACGTGAGCCTTCCTGGAGCCCCTCACACCCTCAGCAGGAGGGCAGCACAGTGACCTTGGCCGAGCCTGCTCACTTCTGCTGCTGTGGCCAAGGGGAGTCCAGAATAGTGGGAAGAGGTCATATGTGCTCAGTGACAAGCAGGTGTCATGTGGGGATTTTTAACTTTTGGGGGGGTAAGGTGGTTTTCAGGCTCTTTGGAGATGTTGGCAAAAGCTGTAGACCCTCTTTCCAGAAGAATGTACCAAAGGTGCCAAATATTTCACACTTAGTTCCAAAATGGGTTGTTAAAAGTTTGGAACAGGTTGTCCTTCTTGGAGCAGGCAGGGCCGTCCATCTGTCTGTCCCTTTTCAGTACCCATGTGGCCCTGAGCTGGAAGAGGCCGGCACCAGGTCAGGTCTCTTGTAACCTTCCCCCCTCCACTTTAGAGCTGAGTCAGCTGAGCCCCAGGGACCCTGAATGAAGTGCTGGTGAGAGGTGGATGTGGATGTCACATCTGAAGCCCCCCCCCCCCCGAAGTGCCCCGGAAGGACCCCACTGCTTCTGGCACATGATCCCTTGGTCGTGACCAGGTTGGACTTCAAAGGCAGGGTGCAGAAGGCCTGGGACGGAGCCCACATAAAGGTGTCTCTGTGTGTGACTCGAAGACTGGGTGTGGGCTGTGGCGTCCCACCAGGGTGACCATCCGTCCCGGCTTGCTCAGGATGGGGTGTCCGGCTCCTGGTGCTACCACCGTCCTCCCCCCGCAAACTGGCTGGTCACCAGCTGGAATCCTGGCGCTCCCCGCTCCCCCCCCATTTCCTGCACAGTGACTTTGTGAGTGTCATTCAGCCTCTGTTTGTTTCCTCAGCTGCGAAATGTTGATAAGAGTAAGATAGATAAAGAAGGGAAGGGAGTTGTGCCGATTGCCTTAAACCACAGACTGCGCCTGCCCACCTGCCCAGAGCAGCCGCTTGGAGGGGCATCCCTGTGTCTCCACCCCCGCCTGTCCCCTGGCTGGCGGAGTGAGCCCGCACCGCGGATCTCTCTCGTTTTTTTTTTTAAAGATTTTATTTATTTATTTGACAGACAGATAATCACAAGTAGGCAGAGAGGCAGGCAGAGACAGGAAGGGAAGCAGGCTCCCTGCAGAGCAGAGAGCCAGATGTGGGGCTCAATCCCAGGACCCTGGGATCATGACCTGAGCTGAAGGCAGAGGCTTAACCCACTGAGCCACACAGGTGCCCCCTCGAATCTCTCTTGAAGCCTGCCAGTTCGATGAGGAAGGCAGGTCCCAGGCGTCTGGGGCATGGCCCGGAGGTGGGGCTGGCCAAGGGGCAGGCAGGGGCTCTGTGGGCGATCTCTAGGCCAGGCAGCCCACACGGGTAACCGAGCAGGGAGCCGCACGGAGAGCCCCTGCATGCCCACCCCGCTCTGTTGCGGCACCAGAGATGCCTGGGGGGGGAGTGTCCCGAGCTTGGAGTCTGGGAGTCAGGCCCACGCCCAGCTCTGCCCCTGCCCTGCGGTGCCACCTGGGCTCAGGGTTTGGCCCCTTTTCTCTCGTAAAGGTCTCAGGCAGGAGGAAATGCTGTGGCGTGGGGAGGGCCGGGCACCCAGTAGGTACCCAGCAGGCCGGAGCCGTGCCAGCCTTCTGCTATTTCTCCATCAGCCCCCAGCTGGCCCTGAGCGCCCCCGCACTGCTTCCCGGCTCCTTGGCTCCTCTTAGCTCTAATGACTTTGAGTGCTGAGCGGCTCACCCTGGGAATTGACAGAAACCGAGCACCGAAGCGTCACTTGGAGGCACATAAATACTGTACGATGGAGGCTGGGCTGTGTCAGCACGATTAGGAGCAGCGTCACTCACCTGAAAGCCTCGGTGCACGTGCCTGCAGCTGGGCGAGGGGGACAGGTGGGCTGGCGCTGGATCCCCGGTCTCTTCCCAGCTCCCTGACCAGCTCCTCACCGCAGATGGGGTGCACAGAGCCCTGGTGGTGGCCAGCCCTGCCCACGGAGCCTCCCGGGACCCCAGAGGGCAGGTTCTCCTCCTGGCCCCATTGACAGGTGAGCGAGGAGAGCCAGTTACGGGGCCAGAGTGAGCCAGGAGCTGGGCGTCAGACCCAGGCCCTTCCCTCTGGCTGCCAGCTTTTAAAAAAAATTTTAATTTTTAAATTAAAAAAAAAATTTTTGTCTCTCCCCCCAACTTTTTATTTAAAGAAATTTCAAGTCACAGTAAAGTTGAAAGAGTAGTACAATAAACACACCAAGATCCTCTACCTAATTAACCGACTGTTAGCATTCTGCTGTAATCCCCCATATGATACGCATTCTCCCTTTGCTGGCTACACCATTTAGAAGTTGGTGGCAGATGTTATTACTCTTCACTCCTAAGTCGGGAAGGGTAGCAGGGCTGTCCTGCATAACTTCTGTACATTGTGGAATTGTGTCCATAGGGTCCAGTGGAGAGGAATGGGAAACCAGCCCTGAGCCCTGTGGGCAGCAAGGTCTGGGCATTCCTGCTGCCTGCCTCCCTCCCCCGGAAGTAGCGGGATCCATGCTGCCCGCAGGCTGCCTACTCTGCCCTGTGTCCCCCAGGAGGCCCCAACCAGGACTCCCAGGACCTGGCACCAAGAATGAGCTCCTGGCGAGGGGAGGGGTCCTGGGGAGCTGAGAGATCATGGAGGAGGGAGGGGCTGGAGCGGCCGTGCTGTTGCACACGCATCGTGCCCTTTCCCCCACCCGTGGACCACTTGGCAGGTTTGCACAGGCCTTGTGTAAAGCCCTCCGGACCTGGGGGAAGACTTGTTACACCCCTGGAGAAATGAGGCTGGGTTTCCACTGCTGACTTTGCTTTTAACTGGATTCTGACAGCAGCACGCAGGCCGGAGCGGCGGCAGACTCTGGTTTTGCTTTCCGTGGCTCGAGGCCTCTGGGTTCCAGTGTGGTCTGGCCTTGTCGGAGGCCAGAGGTGCTTCTGAGCCTCCCCTTGGAGGGGGGGCGGGCATCGTGCCGCCCGGGGCGAGCTCGGACACGCCTTCCTGTTGGTGTGCATGTGTGCAAGTGTGTGCATGTGTGTGTATGCCGTGTTGGAGGAAAGTCTGCAGACAAATGTCGTGCAGACACAAAAGTCTGTTGTGACAAATCCCCCTTCCACCTGCTGTCCCCCCGTTTGTCCATCTGCTCATTGATGGTGGGCCCTGTGGGAAGTCAGGTCCAGCCTCAGTGGCTCACCTGTGACGGGGCTTGGTGGCTCCCCTGCTGGCCTTTCCCGGCGAGGCTGGGAGGCATCCTGTTGGGACCTGGGGCTCTGCCTGGGTCTGGGCCTGCGGGAATGTGGTCTTGAGTGCCGGCTGGTTTGGGGAGGTAATCTGCACCCCACCCTGCTCCCCACTCCCCGCAGGGTTTCCTGGAAGGACTAAGGAGAACAAAGCCAGCAGGACCCGGGCTGCGGTCAGCAGGCTTGGGGGCGAAGGCCCAGCAGATGGAGGTTGCTCGTCTCCCCTTGCACCGGGTGGACTGGGCCCAGCTTGTGGAGGCTGGGAGGGGCCTGGCCTCCCTCTAAATCCCAGAGACTTACAGGCGGAGCCTCCAGGGCTGGGACTTCCCTGGGGTGGGGGTGGGGTGCTGAGGAAAGGGGAGCCGCCCCCGCCCGCGCCATGTGTGAGTCCCCAGTCTGAGGGAGCGAGTAGCTCCTCGTCCTCGGAATGTGCCATACCTCATACGAGACCCCCCTCCTCGCCCCTGCGGAGCCCCCACTTTGATGGAGACAACATACCCCTGCCCTTGGTGAACTTCCGGGCGAGAGGGAGCTGCAACTCCTGCCTCAGGGTCCCTCCCGGTGGGGGGTGAGCTGTGCCACAGAACCCTGCCTCCCAGGAGCAGCCTGGCACGCGGGGAGGAGAGGGTGTTGCTGGGCCCCTGAGGTTCCTGTCTCTATCAGCCTGTACCCCCTCGCCCCCTGCCGGGCCACATGCAGAGCTCAGTCACCAGGGACCGGCTGGGAAAAGCCATTGTGTTGGCTGCGTCACAGTCAGTGACCACGGGCCTGGTTCCCCATGGAGACCCCCACCCCCACCAGCCAGCTTCCTTCCCTCTGGGAAACTTCTTGGTGATCTGAGCCAAGGGGAGTCAGGGCCAGCCTCACTCCCTAAGCCGGCACAATGCCCACACCTCCAGGCCCTGCCACACCACAGTCAGAGGGACTGTCCTTCAGAGGTAAACCGGCCCATGTCACTTACAAGCCTAGCCCCTGACGCACTTAAGTGCTGGTCAGCCTTCACCATGGACAGCAGCGGCCTGGGGTGCTCCGGCCCTGCCCACCTCTCCTCCTAAGTCTGTCCCCGGGCCCCACCCTGACACCTTTCTGTTTCTCGCACCCACTGTGCCCGTTCCTGCAGGGTCTTCCCACTCCCCCACCCCAGCCCTGCTCCCTGGGACAGAACACACCTGCTCTGTTCCTGACTCCAATCTGCTCTGCTCGCTCTTTCTCCTTTTGGTTTTTTTAAAAAAGTCAAGCCCAGAGTCCAAGTGAGAGGCCCTCTACCTGACCAGTGCCTGACATCCCATAATTATTTTAATTCTGTAACTTTGCGGTGCAATTTGACATCTGCGCCACCAAGCCTGTTTATTATCCGGCAGCATCCAGCTGAGCTCTGACCCTTTCTGCTCACACCCTCAAACTCCTTCCCCTCTGGTAGGTGCTTGTCTGTTCTCTGCATCTGTGAGTTTGTTTCTGTTTTATTTTGTTCATTTGCTTGTTTCGGTTTTTTAGATTCCACATAGGAGTGAACTACTGCGATATTTGTCTTTCTCTGACTTAGTTCGCTTAGTGTATTTCCTTATAGGTCCATCGGTGTTGCAGAGTGCTTATGCCATTGTTCTTATGACTGAGTAGTCTTCCGTGGTCTCAATACACCATGTCTTCTTATCCGTCCAGCAACCGATGGACACGTAGGTTGTATTGTATCACGGCTATCGTAAACAATACTTCAGTGAGCATAGGGGTGTGCGTATCTGAATTAGCTGTTACATTCTTTGAATAAACACCCACAAGTGGAATGGCTGGGTCATAGTGTAGTTCTGTTCTTAGTTTTTTGAGGAACCTCCATGCTGGTTTCCACAGCGGCCATACCCGTGTGCATTCCCAACAATGGTGCACGAGAGTCCCCTTGTCTCCACATCCTTGCCAACACTGCTTATTTCTTGTGTTTTTGATGATAGCCGTTCTAATAGGTGTGAGATGAAAGCTCACTGTGGTTTTGATTTATATTTCCCAGACTAACTGGTGATGTTGAATGTCTACTCAGGTGTCTGTTGGCCATCTGGAGGTCTTCTCTGGAAATATGTCTATTAAGATCCTCTGCCCATTTTAAAAATTGGGTTGTTGGGATTTTTTTTGTTGTTGTTCTTTATATATATATAAATTTATATATATGAGTTGTATGTGTTCTTTATATATTTTGGATACTGGGTTGTTGGGATTTTTGTTGTTGTTGTTCTTGTTGAGTTGTATGTGTTCTTTATATATTTTGAATACTAACCCCTCTCCTGTTCAGCAGGTTGCCTTTTTGTTTTGATGATGGGTTCCCTTGCTGCGCAGAAACTTGTTAGCCCCCTTGTTTATTTTTACTTTTGTTTCCCTTTCCTTTGGAGTGAGATCCACAGAGATGCCACTAAGACCCATGCTAGGGAGTCTACCTGTTTTCTTCTGGGAATTTTACAGTTTCAGGTCTTACATTCAAGTCTTTCAAACATTTTGAGTTCATTTTTGTGTCTGATACAAAGTATGGGTCCCGTTTCTTTCTTTTGCATGTGGTTGTCTAGTTTTCCCAGAACCCCATTTATTGAAGAGACAGTCCTTTCTCCTTTGTGTGTCCTCAGCTCTGTTGGCATAGATACATTGTCCATATGGGTGTAGGTTTCTTTCTGGGCTCTCAGTTCTGTTCTGTTGACCTGCGTAGTTTCCTTTTGTACCAACACTGTACGGTCTTGATTATAGCTTTGTAGTGTAGGTTGAAATCGGGGAGCATGAGACCTCCAGCATTGTTTTACTCTTTCAAGATTGTTTTGACTATTTTGGGATCTTTTGTGGTTCTGTACAAATTTTAGAATTATTTGTTGTAGTCCTGCAAAGTGCATTTGCACTTTGATAGGGATTGCATTAAATTTGTAGATTGCTTTGGGTAGAAGGGACTTTTAAAAAAAATATTAATATTTTTATTTATTTGTGTATTTTGAGAGAGAGAGACAGAGATAGCAAGACAGCGAGTGAGAGCATGAGTAGGGAGGAGAGGAAGGAGGCTCCACGCTGAGGAGGGAGCCCAACACAGGGCTCGATCCCAGGACTCTGGGATCTTGACTTGAGCCGAAGGCAGATGCTTAACCAACTGTGCCACCCAGGTGCTCCAGATGGACATTTTTATATAATATTCTTCCAATGCATGAGCATAGAATATCTTTCCATCTATTGATGCCTTCTTTAATTTCTTTAATTAATGCCTCATAGTTTTCAGTGTACAAGTCTTTCACTTTCTTGGCTAAATTTATTCCTAGGTGTTTTATTCTTTTTGATACAATTGTCAATGGGATCGTTTTCTTATTTTCTCTCTCTGATGAATCGTTATTAGTGCACAGAAATGCCGTGAATGTTCTGTATATTGATTTTGTATCTTGCAACTTTACTGAATTCATTTATTAGGTGTAGTGGTTTTCTGGTGTATTCTTTAAGGTTTTCTATTTAGAGTATCATATTCTCTGCAAATAGTGGCAGTTTTACTTCTTCCTTTCTGATTTGGATGTCTTTTATTTCTTTTGTTGCCTAATTGTTGTGACTAGGGCTTCTAGTACTGTGTTGAATAAAAGTGGTGAGAGTGGGCATCCCTGTCTTGTTTCTTTTATTACAGGAAAAGTTATTAGCTTCTCACGTTTGAGGGTGGTGTTCACTGCAGGATTGTCATACATCCTTTATTATGTTGAGGTACGTTTCTTCTATATCCACTTTGTTTTGAGAGGTTTTCAACATCACAAACGTATATTGAATTTTGTCAAATGCTTTTTCTGCATCTATTGAGATGATCGTATGATTTTTGTCTTTCATTTTGTTAATGTGCTTTATCCCATTAATTGATTGGCAGATGTCGAACATCCTAGTATCCCTGGAGTAAATCCCCCTTGGTCATGGCATATGACCCTTTTAATATATTGTTGTGTTCAGTTTGCTGACATTTGATTGAGGATTTTTACATCTGTGTTCCTGGCCAGTAATTGGTATCAGGGCTGGTTTGGGCATAGGGGGTGATACAGGCTTTATAAAATATGTTGGAAAACTTCCCCTCCCTTCAATTTTTGGGAGGAGTTTGAGAAAGGCAGGTATTAAAATCTTCCCTGAATGTTGGTAGAGTTCACCAGCAAGGCTACCTTGTTCTGGCCTTTTGTTTGCTGGGAGGCTTCTGATTGCTGTTAAAATCTCCTTGCTCCAGTAATCATTCTGTTCAGATTTTCTATTTCTTTAGGATCCAATCTTGGAAGTTTATATGTTTCTAGGAATTTATCCATTTTTTTTCTTTTCTAGGCTAGGAAACCCATTTTCTCCAGGTTGTTCAGGGTGTCAGCACATCATTAAGTCCCTGACGATCCCTTGTGTTTCTGTGGTTTGAGCCCCACATCACCCCTCTCATTTCTGATTTTAGTTATATGAGTCCTCTCTCTTTTTTCCTTGATTAGTCTGGCTAAGGTTTGTCAGTTTGGTTTATTTTTTCCAAAGAACCAGCTCCTGGCCTCATTAATCTTACATACTGTCTTTTTAGTCCCCATTTCACTTTTTTCTGTTCCAGTCGAATATTTTCTTTCTACTAATTTTGAGGTCTGTTTCTCCCCCCTCCCCCCGGTTCCTTTAGGAGTAAAGTCATATTGTTTATTTGAGATTTTTTCCTGTTTCTTGAGGTCGGCCTGCAATGCCACAGACTTCTGTCTTAGAACCGCCTCTATGCTCCCCTCTCCCTCCGATTTTGATGTGCTGTATTTTTGTTTTCATTTGTCTCTAGGTATTTGTATTTTTTCTTTGGTTCCTTTTTCAACCCATTGGTTTTCTGGTAGCATGTTTTTTAATCTTCCTATTTTTGCGGTTTTTCTCATTTTCTTCTTGTGATTAATTTGTGGTTTTATACCATTGTGGTTGGAAAAGGTGCTTGATAACATGTTGGTTTTCTTGAATTTGTGGAGACTTCTTTTGTGCCCCACCTGTGATCTATCCTGGAGAATGTTCCATGTGCCCTTGAGAAGAATGTGTTTGCTGCTGCTTTTGGGTGGAATGTTCTGTAAATATCCATTGAGTCCATCTGGTCTAATGTGTCATTTAAGGCCGATGTTTCCTTATTCTGTGTTGTCTGGATGATCTATCCATTGATGAAAGTGGGGTATTAAAGTCTTCTACTAGTATTGCATTGCTGTCAATTTCTCCCTCTAGGTGTGTTAAAATTTGTTTTACATATTTTGGTACTCCCTGTTGGATGCATATGTATTAGGAAAAGTTACATTTTCTGGATTGACCTCTTCATCATTGTGTTGTTCTCCTGTTTGCCTTCCATTACAGTCTTTGTCCGCAGGTCTATCTTGTGTAAATATCGCTACCCCAGCTCTTTTTATTTCCATTTACATGGAATATCCTTTTCTATCCCTTTGCTTTCAGCCTGTGGGTGTCCTTACTTCGACATCAGGTTTTCGTAGGCAGTGTATAGATGGGTCTTGGTGTTTATCCATTCAGCCAGCCACTGTATGGCTTTTGACTAAAGCCCTTAGTCCATTTACATTTAAAGTAATTATCGATGAGTGTATACTTCTTGCCATTTTGTTAATTGCATTCTGGCTTTTTTTGCAGTTGCTCTCTGTTCTTTTCTTCTCTTGCTCTCTTCCCTTGTGGTTTGATGGCTTTCTCCTATTAGGTTTAGATTCCTTTCTCATTTTCTTTTGTGTATTTGCTATAAGTTTTCCCTATGTGAACCTTGAGGTTCACATAAAATCTCCTATGACAACAGCAGTCTTTAAACTTTAAACACATTTTAAAGCTTTAACTTTTATTTCTCACCCCTGATGTTTTATATTTTTGATGACACATTTTACATTTTTTGATTCTGTGCTTCCCTGAACTAATTATTGTGATTTTAGTAATTTTACCAGTCATGTCTTTTCATCTTTACAGTTGCTTTGTAAGTGATTGATTCACTATCTTTGCCATATATTTACCTTTTCCAGTGAGATTTTTACTTTTGTATGTTTTGTACTTGTAATTAGTGCCATTTCTTTTAAGCTAAAAGGAGCGTCCCTTTAACATTTCTGGCAGGACTGGTTTAGTGGTGATGAACTCCTTTAACTTTTGCTTATCTGAAAAGCTCTTAATCTCTCCTTCAGGTCTAAGTGATAATCTTGGTTGGAAGATTTTCCTTTCAGCACTTTAAATGAGTCATGCCTCTTCTTTTGGGCCTGGAAAGTTTCTGCTGAGAAATCTGCTAATAGCCTTGTGGGGTTTCCCTTGTACATAACAGGTTTTTCTCTTGTTCCTTTTTGGAGTCTCTCTTTATCCTTAACTTTTACCATCTTAATTACAACATGTCTTGGTGTGGATCCTTTTCAGTTAATCTTGCTTAGAACTCTGGGTTTTTCGGACCAAGATGTCTGATTCCTTCCCCAGATTAGGCATGTTTTCAGTCATTATTCCTTCTTTTCTGGACCTTTCTCTCTCTCTTCTCCTTCAGGGGTTCCTGTAACATGAATGTCACTTCACTTGATGTTTTTCCAAAGGTCCCTTCAGATATCTTTACTTTTCTTAATTCTTTTTTCATTTTGCTGCTCTGTTTGGGTGTTTTTTCATTGCTCTGTTTTCCAGCTCACTGATTTGTTCTGTTTCATCCAGTCTGCCACTGGACTCCACTAGTTTATTTTTCAGTTCAGTTATAACTTCCATTTGGTATTTTCCTGTATTCTCTGTCTCTTTGTTGATGTTCGTACTGTGTTCACCCATTCTTCTCCCGAATTTAGGGAGCATCTTTATGACCATCACTTTGAACTCTTTATCAGGTGGATTGCTTATCTCTGTTTCATTTAATTCTTTCTTTAAGGTTTTGTCTTGTTTTTAAATTTGTAACATATTCCTCTGTTTCTTCGTTTTGCCTTGCTCTGTGTTTATTTCTGTGTATTAGGTGAGTCACCAACCTCTCCCAGCCTATATATAGGGGTTGACATATGGGGCCCAGAAGTGCAATCTCCTTGGTCACCAGAGCCAGGTGCTTAAGGGGTGTCCCCCTTGTGGGCTGTGTGTGCCCTCCTGTTGTGGGGGGCTGTGGCTGTGGCTCATTGATGAGTGGGGCTGGCTCCTGGCCTGGTTAGGGGTGTGCCCGTGGCTGCTGGAGTACATTGGTGGAGAGGACTCTCAGTGGAGTGCACTCACTGGCACTCACAGGTTATAGGGAGAATCCAAAATGGTGCCTGCCCGTACCCGTGTTAGTAAGGTGGACTGAGATGCTCCTACCAATGGCTCCAACCTCAGCCCACTGAGACAGCCCCCGATGTTTTCTGCCACTCTGGCAGACCCTTTAAGGTTGTGAGTAAATGGATCTTCTTCATCCGAGGTGTATGCTTTTTTCAAATTGGTGTTTTTGACTCGCTTCCAGCTTGAGTGAGTCTGTGCAATCCCTGTAAGAGTGAGTTTTCTGTTCCCTTCAGTTTTCTAGCGTTCCTGGATGTAATCCCCATTGATTTCCAAAACCTGGCATTTCGGGGAATCGTCTTTCCTGGGCAGGATCTAAGAGTTGGGGTGCCTGAGGTTGGACTTCGAATTTCTCATTCCTCAGGGGAGTTCTGTACCTTTGCCACCCCTCCCAATAGTGATGGGCCATGGTGGGGCTTCTCCCTGGGGAGTCTGTGTCTCTGCCTCTCATCTTATCTTGACGCTGTCCTTTTACCTTTGGTCGTGGAGGCTCTGTTCGTTCAGTTCTCAGGTCCCTTTCCTAGGGAATTATTCCATGAGTGGGTGTAGATTTTCGTGTCCGTGGGAGGAGGGGAGTTCAGAATCTCGTTACTCCACCATCTTGAACCCAATTTCCTGCTGTTTCTTGGTTTACCAATTTTTGGACAACATGTTGTGCATCCCTGCTGGAAAAGGCTAGGATTTGACTCCCACTACCCACCTCCCTTCCCGGATCGTTCTGTTTGTTGCACTGGTAACTTTTGATAATGTACATAAGCTGGCCCGTCCTGTTGCATTGACTTTCTGCTGACTCTCCCTTGTGTCATGGGGGTGTGGTAGAGCCTGGTGCCTCAGCTCCTGAGAGCTGGCTGTGTACTATCGCTTTCTTAGCTGCTTGTGCAATGGTGTCCTGTGGAGAGCTGGCGACGGGCCACTTAGAAGTATTTACACCACAGGAATCAGGCAACATGACAAACCAGGATTCCCTACCCGTTGTTAAACACTTGTCTTCAGCACACCGCTGCTGGGCCCCTGACAGTCCCTTCTGGCCCTGAGCCTGGTTCAGGCCGAGGCTGAATTAGCTTGCCCGCCCCCCCCACCCCGGCCCGAGGATCAGCCAGCGGGTCCAGCCCAGCAACAACACCCTTCTCTCTGTGCCCCAGCAAAGCTTCGAGGCGCATCAGGATGAGACCGTGAGTGTGACGCACATGGTGAAGGCAGGCAGCGGCGTCTGGATGGCCTTCTCCTCTGGCTCCTCCATCCGCCTCTTCCACACCGAGACGCTGGAGCATCTGCAGGAGATCAACATCGCCACCCGGACCACCTTCCTCCTGCCAGGTGAGTCTGCTGCTGGGCCTCGTGCCCTGCTGTCCTGGGTCTGGCTAGGGGAGGAGCTGGCCTTCGTGGAGCACCTGCCGTGGCCAGGCAGAGCCGCGTCCTGGCCAGCCCGGGTTGTTAACCCTCATGGCCATGTCTGGCCAGCTTTGAAAACTGGGCCTCCAAGAGAGGAGGCAGCGAGGCCGGGATTCAAACTCAGGGCTGTTGTTCCCAGACCTCTCTTGCTGTCATCACTCTTCCGTCTCCCTTCCCGCGGGAAGGGAGGTTCCGAGCTCAACAGACTCTCCCAATTCGGGCTGCTGCTGAAAAGTCATACTGGGTGGGAACCCAGGCCCGTCCACACCTGCCACTTCTCAGGCCGTCCAGAATCCCAGTTCTGTCTCATGTCATGTACAGATTGTAAAGCGAGGGGAAAGAGAGAAGGCTGACCGGAGGTTTCTTTCTTTAGAGGTTCTTCTAAGAAAGGCAACTGTCTTGGTTTGCTGGCTGGGGTTTGGAGGCAGGAGCAGAGTGAAGGGCTTGGATGTCGTCCCCTCGGGGCCTTGCTTCCTCCTGCTGAGCCACTGGTGTTACTTGGAGAAGAGGGAGATCGGAGCCCACCTAACACTGCTACTCCCTGTGTCGGCCCAAGGCCCCCATGAAATTGGCTCCAGGCAACCCCCTTGCCATCTGCTGCCCAAGATGCTGCCCAGAGCCTGCTGGCTGCACTGGAGGGAGCCAGGCCAGACACGTGCTCAGGGCCCCTTCCCCCCACCAGCCGGCTTTAGTGCTTGGCCCCACTTCCACCAGACAGACTGGTTTGCAAAGATACAGAGGCTGTGTCCTGTCCAAGCTGGGCCAGGTTCAGCAGCTGGGAGAGCTGAGGGGGCCCTGGGGCGAGGACATGGGGCTGGCCTGGCAGGTGGGGAGCTAATTGTTACAGGGACTCAGCAGATGGGCCACGTGGAGGCCAGGGTGACCACGTGCTGAGCTGGGGACTGATCTCCCCATCCTATGAGGCCGGGCCGAGGGCAGACATATTAGCCAGAACCTAAGGGACTCTGGGGGCCTCTGTCTCACCAGAGGCCTGGTCCCTGACTCCAGCTAGGGGACCCAGAGATCACCCTGGGTCCTGCTTCTTCCCGGCCAGTCACAGTAGCAGTCCCTGAGTCTGGACTGGTGGTGATGGGGCCGGGTGGTTGCTAAACCCAAGATCAGCGGTGGCAGTGACCAAGTGTGACGGCCATCTGCTGCACACCCTGGCCCAGCCCTGCATGGAGCTGGGCCCGAAGGTTTCAGATACGGGGTCTCACTTCACGGTAACCCACGGAGCAGGGGTGGTCCTCATGGTACACGTGTGGAAGCGGTGGTTTGCTCAGCAGGAAAACATGGCTGGTCTGTGGTCCTGCGGTGGGCCAGAGGCAGGGCTGGGAGGCCTCTGAGAGTCCTACCATGGGGAATGGGGAGAGATGGTTTCAGAGGTGGCCAGAGTCCCAGCTTAGCCACTGTAGGGCTCGGGTGGTCTCACTGCCCCCAGCAGCTTGTGGTCCCTCTGTGGGACCAGAGGTGGTTCCCGGCACCAGATAAATGCCTTCAGGCGTGGGAAGATGCCTTGCCCAGGCTTGGAGCATGGCAGGTGCATGAGGAGAATAAATGCGCTTTCTGGGATGTGCTGTGTGGGCTCGGGAGGACCTCGGTTAAAGCTCTCATCCTGCTCTTTTCTTATTCCTTCCTAACCAACCTTCCTTCCTTCCCTCCCCTGTTCCATCTTCCTTCAGTTTCATTGTATTTCATAGTATTTAGCCATTATACAAGGTAAATCCATTTTAACTACAATAAAGATTTCTTTATATCACAGAACTATCTCCATTTACGCTGATAGCTAAATTATTTCAGGCTAGCAGAACAACAAAAAAAAGTGGGCCTTTTAAATCTCTGCGGGGCAGGGGAGGGGAGAGAGAGGATCCATCTGTTGTACGGTTGGAGGTCATCGGTGGGACTTGCGGGGAGACGCGGCTGCGGGTCCACGATCGCAGCCCCTCCGCATGGCTGTGGCTTTACTGTGTCAGCTTCAAATGCATCTGCTTGTCCACGGGCTTCCTCATCCTTGGCTGTTCCCCTTTAAGAAGGAAGGGCATCCGCTGTCCTCATGACTATGTCCGAGACAGGAAATGGAGACCTGGGAGGTGAAATGACCAGGGTTCACTGCCGAGGAGACCAGAGCCAGCATCTTAATTGCAGCCTTGCAGACTTACTGTATAGCATTCCCGGTCCTGGGCCTCAGTTTCCCCAACTATATAGGGAGGAGCCAAGATCCAAGTGAGAGCTCGATTGTGGGGTATAGGACAGACCAGAGCTGGAGTCTGGTTGGCTCTGTAGCCCTCCAGCCCCATGATGGGCAGTGACAGGGAATCCTGGGGATCCCTGGTCCCTGCCTCCCAGGGAGGTTGGGCTCCATCTGAGGCAGTGCAGGGACAGTGCCCTGCAGTCCCAATTCCTGGTGGGTGACACCACCAGCATCATCTCCATCCTCATCCTCGGGGCCATCCCTGGCCCTCCCTACACCTGCTCTGTGGGCCACACCTTGCTTCTCGGCCCCACGGTCCCATCCATGTCCTTCCACTGCACCTGCTATGTCCAGCAGACAGAAGCCACTTCTCACTCACTAGACTTCCCCGGGGTTGGCACATCGGGGACAGAGGCTGAGGTCCCCAGGTGCAGGGCCTCCCCGGTGGTCCCCAGGGGTTACTGCCCTGGGCCCCCGTCCCCAAGCCTGGCAGTTCCTAGTCAGCCACACCTGCCCGGCCAAAACCCCTGCAGCCTGAGAGGAGCAGGGCCAGAGCTGCCGCAGGGGAGGGCGGCTTCTGCACCCCCCATGCCGTGCCCCGGCCGGAGGACAACAGGACAGGAACCTTGAATTCTTTATTAGAGATATTCTAAAAAAGGCTTTTAAGTATTTTTTCTTCCCCTATACCACCAAATGAAATAATTGCATAATTAGTAATACATTTGTTCCTCTTCTAAGTGTGGATTTTTTTAAGGGCGTGTTAAAAATTTATCGCGCTTCCTTCCCCCGACCCCTTTCTTCCACTCATGTACCCGACTGGTATTAATGCATTTTTGAACCCAAACTCCCCCCTCCTCTTAACTAGACAGGTCATTAATAAAATGTTCTCTGGGAGCCTGAGCTTTTTAAAGTTGTCTGTCTGCAGATAGATGGCTTGGGTGAGTTGAACACCGCCGCATTAAGTCTCTGTGATAAAATATTTATCCACCATTAGAATTTTTTTTCTCTTTCGGACTGTTTGTGGAGTGTCTTGCTCTTTTCCTCGAGGCAGAGGAAGGGCTTCAGAACAAGGTCTGCAGATGAAGTCGTTTCTCAGTTCCGGCGCCTGCTGCCCTCCTCGGTGTCAGCTGGGTCTCGGTTGTCCGGTGGGGGCCGGGGAGACACGGGGGCAGTGGGGAGTGGTCTCTCATGGGGGCTCACGGCCCCAGGGGGTCCTGGAGAAGGAGGTGAGGCAGCGTTTGCTCTCTCGGCTTCATTATTTTTGTAGGTTTATGGCTCTGATGGAGCCGATGATAAGCCACAAGCCCAGGTCCTTTCCATAATCACAGACGTTATCCCAACGGCCTCTTTTCATTGATTGCGCTCGCTGGGCTCAGAGCTGGGCCCACTGTGTGTCTGCATTACACACCCATGTATAATTCTAATAATCATAAAACGCGACGAGGTCGGTTCCTAATCCTCCCTGACAGATGAGAGAAAGAAAGCGGCTCATCAGCTTGCACATCTAGTATGTAACGTCAACACCCGCGTCCTTTGTCACTGTCCTGCTCACCTCTGTTTGTCCTGGTACTTGTTCCCTCGTGAGCTCGGCAGGTGCGTGGCTGCCCTCACCAGGCTTCCCTCTGGGGAGCCAGCAGTGAGAGGGAGATGGGGCCACAGAGACCTTGACCCAGCCCAGCAAGGAACCAGGTTGGTGGAGGGGGGAGGGCTGGCAGCCTGCGCGGGTTCCAGGAGGGTGGGGAGCACCTGCGCTGGCCTGCAGCCTGCTTGGCGGGCTTGGCGGCTTCAACTTCTGAACCTATCTAGGCGTGGGGCCAAGTCCCAGCTCCACAGACACCCAGCCCCGTTTGTGAAATCACCCTTGCTGTCCAGAGACGACCTGGCTTTTCTAGCTGGGTTCTCAGCCCCACACTGGTTTAGGCCCGCAAAGAGGGCTCTCCGAGTTTGGGCCCCGTTGCCTGGAGCATCTGTCCCACTGCCTGCCGTCACTTGCATGTGCCTCTTAAGCTGCACATCTAGGCGACAATCCACCCAGGCCTGCTCCCCGATCTGAGTCCGAGCCACTGCCATGCACCCAGCTGCTTGAGACAGAGCACCTCGATTCCTGTCCCCTCTCCCTACCCACTCGAGTCTGTCAGTGGGTCTGTCCATCTGCTTCAGAATGGCTCTCGAATGCGCCGGCTTCTCATCTTCTTCTAGGACTTCTCTGCCTGGCTGGTCTGCTTGCTCCCTCCCTTCCTGTCCTCCATCACTCTGTGGCTAAAGTGTTCCTCCAAACCGGGTCACCCACTCCTCGGCTCAGACCTTCCAGTAGCTTCTCACCTTGCTCAGAGTGAACAGTCTGGTCCTTACCCTGGTCCACCTGCTCTCTAGCTGTCTGGAATTTGCTCCCATCCCCAAGCTGGGCTGGCTATAGTCTGCTCCTGCCACCCACTCATTCTTGCCCCGGGGCCTTTGCATGTGCTGTGCCCCAATCCTTAGCTGTGACCTGGCGTGGCTGCGTCTTCCTTGCCCTCCAGACCTCACCCCCCCCACACCTGCTACCCCATCCTTCCAGAAGACAGGGTGAGGCAGGAGACTGGGGAATTCTCCTGCCCACTCCTGCCCCATCCCCCATTTGAATTCTCTTCCTGGTGTCTGTGCTTCTTGTTGACATTTTCACTTCCCCTTTCCCCTCTCCGGACAGCGCTAATGCGATAGCCACTACTACAGTGAAAACTGAATGACACGAAACGTTCAGTGCCTCCGTCCACCAGCCACACTCCCTGTGCTCGCTAGCCATGTGTGGCTAGTGGCTGCAGAACTGAGCCACGTGGTCGGTAAAATTTCTATCACTAGGGAGAGTCCTAGAGTGTTTGCTCCCCAAGCCGAACTGTGTGCGGCTCCTGCCGTGCCTGCAGCCCTGGGCGCCCAGTCCCGTACCCAGGAGGCCCTGGGATGTTCTGGGGTGCCGGGCGAACGGGTCAGTGGTGGGAGAGCACACTGTGATGGACAGTGCTATGTGAACCCCAACATGGTAACCCTGGGGAGCCCCCCATTCTGCTTGGAGAAAGCCCATACCCCCACCCGTGGGGAACTGCAGTCATTTGCTGAAGAGTAGAGAGGCGGCCGCAGTGTAGACGGTCATTGGCGCGTGGGAGCTCAGCTCCCTCCCTGCGCCCGACAGCTGGGTGACCGCTTTGGACCTTAGTATCCGCCTCTGGAAAATGGGCACACCGCTCCTGTCCTGCACACCTCCCAGCCGTCGCGAGGCTTCCGTCAGACCGGAGCAGGGGTACGTGTGCTTTAGATGGTCCAAAGCAGCGTTTCTCCAAGTGCGGTCCCTGGACCAGCAGCAGCTGCGTCACCTGCATACTTGCTGGAAATGCAGGTTAGGGGCTCACCTCTGGGGGCGCGGGCGGTGAGCCCCGCCAAGGGTGCGGAGCCTGCCCAGTTTGGTGGCTGCTGCTCCAGGCATCGTTTCACACATCCCGTGGCGTGGATGTGAATTTCCTTTCAGGGAGGCGTGAGCCCCTTCTGGGGCGGGGGGGGGGGGGCAGAAGGATTCAGCCCTTCAGAAAGGGCTCGCTCCTGCGAACAGGCCCTCGCTCCTGCCCCTTCCCCTTGCCCAGAACTTTTAACAACAGGACAGCAGTAGTAGTGGCCGCTGATGCCTGTCTGCGGGCCGTGGCCCAGGCATGGGGTTCAGTGGTTTACGTTCATTCATTGACTCATATAATCCTCGGGACGAGGCTGTGGAAGAGCATCACCGTCCCCTTGTGCTGCTGAGGAAATAGCAGAGAGAGGCTTAGGGACTAGCCTGGGTCGCGTAGCTGGGAAGTGGTAGCACCGGGCCCTGGAGCCCACACCGCGTGCCACCCCCGCATCCCTGTAAAGAGTGGAGGGACCCCAGCGTTCTCCCTGCCACCACCCATCTCGCTAAAATGAAGAGACAGCAGCAGCGGCAGAGCCAGACAAGAGCTAATGTGGACCGACATCAGCAGTCTGCCCGCTCCTGGTGCGGAGTCGTCCGCAGCACCGGCGGGGGGCCGGGAGCTGCTGGAGCGCTCGGCCTTCACCCGGGGGAAGGACCCACGTGAGCAGGACGGCAAGCCTGCGCTGGAAATCGAGGAGCCAGCCCTCCCATCCCGCTGCTTGTAGCCACAGTGGCCCCCCCCCCCCCTGTGCGTCTGCATCTCCTTCACCCTCAAAGCCATGCCCCCCAGGGAGCGCCCCCATGGGCCAGCACTGGGCTCTGTGGCTCTACCCCCTCCCGTCCTCACACAGCCCCACTGTATCCAGGTGGAAACTGAGGCTCGGGGCTGCAAGGGCCAGACCCCAGCCAGGTCAACCAGTCAAGCCTGAGTCCTAACCACAGCCCCATCCAGCTTCCTGCTTGTCTCACGGAGGAGCCAGACCACGCCCCTGCCTCACCCTGAAGCCCCCAGAACCCACTGCTGTCCCCCCAGGAGGGGCGCAGCTCATGCTGGCTTCTCTCTCCACAGGCCAGAAGCACCTGTGTGTCACCAGCCTCCTGATCTGCCAGGGTCTGCTCTGGGTAGGCACTGACCAGGGTGTCATCGTCTTGTTGCCTGTGCCTCGGCTGGAAGGCATCCCCAAGATCACAGGTGAGGCTCCGGAACTGGTCTTGGCAGGGGCCGGCAGTCCGCTGCAGATGGCCGGGGAGGGGGAGCCTTGTGTCCAGAGATTTACGCTCTCTTCTGACGTGGGGACCATTCTCCAGTGTCCCCTGTCATCACAGGAGGCCCTGTGGCACAGTGGAGTTATGTCACCCCACCCCAAGGTCTCCTAGCTGCTCTCTGGGTCTCAGTTTTCTAATCTGGCCAATAGGCACAATAGCGTGTGTGGGCCAAGTGGCTTCAGGATTGGTGGAGGCCCCTGATTAATGGCTGGGCCCCTCCTGTTCCCTCACCACAGCAGCTTCAAAATGTCCAGGTTCCAGAGACCGACATAACAAGGCTCCTGGGGACGGGGTCTGCATGCAGATGTGTTCCTACGGAGCAGCGGGAGGCCTGCCCTGACGGGTGGTGCTAGGGCCAGGAGAACAAGGGTGGGATCCAGGAGGACCCAGAACCCTGGGCCCCTCTCTGCCTCTGCCCCGAGAGTGAAGAGCAAGGGGTCTCCTCCAGCTGCAGGGCTGGGGTGGGCAGGGTGGGAGGGGGAAGCCCTGGGGAGGTCCCACTCAGCCAGAACAGGAGCATCCCCTCTTCCTAAATCCCAAAGTCACCTGTTTTCATCACACAGGTCATTTGGTTCCCCATGGTGTTGGTCCTTGGGTGGTAGGGAGGCATCAGGCAGAGACCATGTCCCCCAGTGCTGACCATCTGCTGGAGGCGGCCGAGGTCCAGCTTGTGGGGGGACAGGTGCTAGGAGAGCGGGTGTTCTGGGACCTTGGGGCGCAGAGACCGGGGAGCTGGGCAGGCTGTGGGCGGAGTCAAGAAGGATGTGCTGTGGAGGAGCCCGAATTGGGCTTTAGGGGATGGGGTGTAGCATCAGGTGGCTGGGGAAGGCTCTGCGGGCAAGGTCAGTGGCTCGAGTGAGGGCACGCAGATGTGCGGCTGGCGCAGGCAGGGGCTGCAGGCGCTGTCACACTGACGGTCCCCCCAGTGGTTCGTAAGGTCACTCCTGTTCCCTGTCCCACCCCTGCACAGCAAGTAGCCCTAGAGCATGGGAGAGCCCTTCCTCAGACCCAAGGCCTTCTGGAACATTCCGACAAATGTTCCAAAACAATAACCACAGCCAGAAAGTTCTCTGAGAGAGGTGGGGTGCCTCCTATCAAGCCCTGGGCCTTTGGGCCTCTTCTCCCCGTTGCTTTCATCCAGGGAAAGGCATGGTCTCGCTCAACGGTCACTGCGGGCCTGTGGCCTTCCTGGCCGTGGCTACCAGCATCTTGGCCCCCGACATCCTGCGGAGCGACCAGGAGGAAGCCGAGGGATCACAGGCAGAGGAGGACAAGCTGGACGGGCCGGCGCCCGAGCCCACGCCTACGCCGGCGAGCCACGTGGGCCGAGAGCTGACCCGCAAGAAGGGCGTCCTCCTGCAGTACCGCCTGCGCTCCACCGCGCACCTGCCGGGCCCGCTGCTGTCCGTGCGGGAGCCGACGCCCGCCGACGCCTCGGCCCTGGAGCACAGCGAGGAGGACGGCTCCATCTACGAGATGGCCGACGACCCTGATGTCTGGGTGCGCAGCCGGCCCTGCACCCGCGATGCCCACCGCAAGGAGATCTGCTCCGTGGCCATCATCTCGGGAGGGCAGGGCTACCGTAACTTCGGCAGCGCCCCCCCGGGGGGCAGCGGGAGGCCGGCCCCGTGCGGGGAGACGGACAGCGCCCTCCTCATCTGGCAGGTGCCCTTGACGCTATAGCCCTCGGCCGGGCGGGCACATGGCCACAGGCTGCAGGGGGCTCTGGGCCGCTGGGGGCCCCTCCTGCCTTCTGGGCCCCCCTGCCGGCAGGACGGGGTAGACTCGCCTTCCAGGGACAGCAGGGATGGGCCTCCATCTCCTGGAACTACCTTGGCAGAGGAGAACTTCATCCTTTTTTAAAAAAAAGAATATTTCAGAGTGTTCAGGGAAGGAGTCTGGGTTTGGGGAGAGGATCCCTCTGGAGGAAATGGCCTTCTTTTTAAAAGCAAAAAAAAAAAAAAGAAAAAAAGAAAAAACACAAAACCTCGAGACTGCCTGGCAAGGGCAGCCCCTCTCACACGGCCAAGCGGGGCTCCGGGAAGGGCGTGTGCGTGGGAGTGTCTGCGAGCGCGTGGGCTGCTGTGTGGACATGTATAAATACGTACATACATACGGTGTATAATATGTGTATAAATGAGGTCTGTACATATTGGAGCTCTGGGAGATGCTGGAATAAAAGACGAGAATAACGTGAGCTCTGGGGTTGACTTTCTGTCTTCTGAGATGTGATGGGGAAGCGACAGCTGTCCGGCCACGGGGCTGTTCAGGAAGCGGGAGCACCAGGGAGACCTCACCCCGCGGCACGGGCCCTCGTAGGAGCTGTGTGATGCCCTCGCCGGTGGCCGCGTGTCGTTTTCTACTTTTGTAATTCAAGAAAAGGAAATGAAGTCACAGATTCGGTTCCTGATCCCACAGGTGCTTCTCCAGTGTGTCTCGAAGAGCCCCAGCCACGAGCTGCGTGCCAGCCGTCCTGGACAACACAGACCTGTTTCCATCATCCCGGAAAGTCCTGTTTTATCGAGAAGAGGCTCGGAAGCTTCTTTTCTGAATAGTTTTTAGGGAGAAGGCTGCCCCCCTCCCCTGTGCTCTGGGAGTGGGGGGGGCGTGTGGAGGCAGGTAGCCTTGGCACCTGTCCCTGCTTCCCTGGGAGGGAAGACATCGGAGGGGCTTCACCTCGGGGAGGATGGGGGTCGGGGGCTATTGCTGTGGGCGACGGGGCGAGGCAGGGAGGGGGCTGGGAGAGGAGGGGGTGAGTTCCAGGCGGTGGTGGCAGCGCCCAGGCTGTGGGAGGGACGCTTGGGGCCCTGGCTTCCTTCTGCTGGCTCAGTCTCCATCCTTAGATTTCTAGAGCTTCCTTCCGGGGTGCGGTGAGGGGACAAAGTCAATACCCACCACCCAAGAGGGAAGTATTTTCTCCCACCTCCCACCTCGCTGGCATCTGTCCCCGAGTCTGTCCACCCACCCCCCGCCCACCTGTGGGGCCTCCCTTTCACGCTCACTGGCGGCGGCGCCGGGGGGTGGGGGTGGGGGTGGGGGGGAAGCAGAGATCAGCGGGGGTGGGAGGCAGCCCTGTCAATGGGACCCAGCTGGGCAGCTCCATGGGCTTCCATGGACGCGCTGGGAACTCGGGGGAGAGCCACCGTGGGTGGGAGGGAGGCCACTTCAGCCAGGTGCTAACCCTCTGGTTAGTCTGTCCACTGAAGAAGCCACGCCCTCATTCCTCTCTTTCACCAACCCCCTGGGCTCCCGTTCTCCTCAGACACCCTATTAGCCAAGCCGAGGGCAGGCGTCAGGGCCAGCGGCTAAGGACTTGGAGGAGGTCACCGGTGCTGCAGAGGAAGGGGAAGGGCCTCCAGGAGGGAACAGCCTGTGCCAAGGTGGGCTGTGCTGGGGCTGATTTATTTCCATAAGCAAGCGGTCTGGCATGGGTCCCCTGGGAGAGGAGCAGGGAGCTGTGTCCGGAGGGGGGGTCGGTGGGGGTACCACAGCCCTGGATGCTGAGCCTTCAGGACCTGGACATTCTGTTCCGGGTGTGCCCATCTTCTCCGGACGTCAGTTCCCCTTTTAGTATCCAAGGGAGACTCACCAGTGTCCTGCCTGCTGCTTGTGGGAGAGGAACTCATGTGCCTTGATCCCCTGAATCAAATGCTGGTTGAGACTTTTCCTAGAGCAGTCACCGGGAAGTTGCAGCCACTCGGGGCACCGAGCAAGCCTGGGGGCTGGGATCTGGCAGGTCTGCGTCCGTAGAAGACCTGTCGTGTATCTTCCAGCGTGTCCCTTCAGCACCAGGCCTCAGTCTCCTCATCTCTGTAGTGGGTATGATGACACCTCAGTGAATTGCTGAAGGCAAGTGGCAAACCTCCTCATGGCCTGTTTCAAATGACTTAGGCAGACTGTCCTGGCAAGAGGTTCCCCCTTGTGTGTAGGAACGGGTGTCTGGGAACTCTGCGGTTCTCTGAGATCCTAGACCTACAGATCGTTCAGCTGAAGGGGACCCGGGAAACCTGTCACCGAGAAACTGGCGGACTTAGCGACGATCATGAAATCATCATATCTGTCAACGGCCCCTCTCCCGAGTCTCTGCCAATAGAGCGAGGGGGTGTCGGAAAGGGCTCCGGAGACGTGAAAACGTGTGGAGGACCTGCCTGGCACGGGAGGGACGCCTTTGCTTTAGGTATTGATTAGAGAATCAGTAACCATGGCACTTTGGGTGGGATCATTCATCCCTACCGTGCTCCCCTCGTTCTGCAGGTGGGGGACCCAGGGCTCATTCACTCAAGTAACTCCTTGAGGAAGCATCAGGGCCAGACTCTTCCCACCCAGGCTACTCCGCCTCCAAGAGCAAAACTTCGGAGAAAGATGGACCAGAGTTCCCAGTATACTGTCCCCACTTACTGGCCATGTGATGTCAGGCAAAAATACCTTAACTTCCTCTGTGTCTAATGGCAGAACAACAGTCTAGGCCATGGGAAATGAGTGCTATTCTTTCAGCATTTATGGAAAGCCTGCTTTGTGCCCGGATAGACTGTGCTCTGGAGAGGGAACACCCAGGAGGGGAGGGAGAAATGTCGTGGAGGGGGCTGAAGATGTGGAGCACGGTGTCCGGGGAGGCCACACTGAGGAGGTGACCTCTGAGCCAAGACCTGAAGGAGGAGCAGACATCAGGCCGTAGAATGTTTTGGACAGAGGGAACAGCATGTGCGAGGTGCCGAGGCAGGAACTGGGGTTGCGGGAGTGGGGGACGGTCATGTGTTCTGGGTTGGGTCACAGAGGGACTTTGTCTTTTCCTTGGTGACATGGGAGGTTGTCGGGAGATTTTGAGCAGAAGAGTGACACCCACCAACAATTCTTTTGGCTGCTAAGTGGAGGCTAATCTGCAGGGGGCAAGGGTAGAATTGTGGGAGCCAAAAGACCACCGAGGAAGCCGTTGCAATATCCTGGGGCACGCTGCGGCTGGCGGGGCCCAGGCGGCCACGGCGAGTGTGCTGGATTCTGACGCCAGGGTCCATAGGTCTTGCGGATGGGTGGGCAGGAAGTAGAGAAGGGGAGTCAAGGTTGACCCCAGGTGTCTGGCCCTGAGAGGCTAGAAGGACAGAGTTGCCGTTTCCTGGGGCAGGAGGTGGGGGAGATTGGGAATTGGGTTTGGGGCGTGTTGTACCGAGTTGCCGCTGATCATTTCCTGCAGACAGGACAGTGACTGAGTTTGGAGCTCGAGGGGGAGAGTCCAGGTGAGAGAGAGGAGTGAGCCGGGCCAGATCTCCAGGGAGCAGAGGAGGCCGGGGCTTAACATGCTGGAAGCCGAGTGGAGAGTGTTGGATGGAGGAGGGGGGAGCCATCTTCTGGCTCTGGTGCCAGAACTGACCTTGGGAGCAGCGGGGGCCTGGGTGTGGTCCGAGGCCGAGGTGGGCTCTGTGCCTTTGTTCCCTGCTTCCTGCCGGAGAGGGAAAAGCACCTTTTCTTCACCCGGATAAGCAGGCACAGTGGGGACCTGTGGAGAGGAGGCAGGTGCTCCTGACCCACCTTCCAGCTGGGATTCTGCACAGCTGCCCATGGGGACTCTCGGGCTGAGGGCAGGTGGCTCGCCCTCCACCTGTGGGGAGCCCAGTCGTCGTGCCCTCCTGCCACCCTCCCACACCCCCAAGCCCCAGAACTCTCACCAGGGAAGGCATCTCAGACCCGCAGGCCCAGCCCTCCTCTGCCCCGCTCTCCCTCCCTGGGGGCCATGCAGGGAACACCGTACCTTGCCCATAGTGCTCTGCCCCCTTCAGGCTTCCCGACTTTCTCCTGGACTGCTGAGGGCTTCAGGTGTGGGGTAGGGGTGCCATTTTCCGGCCCAGGAGCCCCGGTAGTCCTCAGGCCTGTCCCCTCAAGTCTGTCCTGTTTCCCACTCACTGCGGAAACTGGGATTTCTTGCCTGGGAGAGGGGCTCAGCAGCCCACAGGCATCTCTGTGCTCAGACACTCTTGCTTTGTAAAAGGAAGCGGCTTGGCCTGTGTTCCCCCAGAAGCCGATCTGGAGACAAGGATTTTGATTCAAATCATTTATTAGGGAGGTGAGGCCAGGGCCTGGCAGGAGGGAATGTGTGTGGGACAGGGAAGCGAAGGGAGCCAGAACAGGGCATGCTGTGTGCGGGCCACCTGTGGAGGGGAGAGACAGTACAGGGCATGCCTCTGAGTCACCCCAGCTCCAGGGTGAGGACACGGCTCCGTGTCCCTCAGCTGCCGTCAGGATGTCCCCAGTGGGGGCTTCATCGAGAAGCACTAGCTCCTGGCGCTCTAGTCTGCCTCCTGGCTCAGCCAAAGAGAGAGTCCCTGTGGCTCCCGGGCCATCGTGCACTGCCAGAGGGGAAAATGGGGGAGCTGGCTTTTAGGACTTTAAAATGTCTTCTTCTGGTGCACCTGGGTGGCTCAGTGGGTTAAAGCCTCTGCCTTCGGCTCAGATCATGATCTCAGGGTCCTGGAATTGAGCCCCGCATCTGGCTCTCTGCTCAGCGGGGAGCCTGCTTCCCCCTCCCCTCTCTCTCTGCCTACTTGTGATCTCTGTCTGTCGAATAAATAAATAAAATCTTAAAAAAAAAATGTTTTCTTCTCCAGCAAAGCCAGGCTTTGAGGGGATAGAGTCATGCTCGGACAGAAAAACATGACATTTATAACTCAACGCTGGTTTTCTGTTCTAGGCTGTACTCCCTGTCTCAGCCCGCTCAGGCTGCTGTAACAAATTACGATTTGTTTCTCCCAGGTCTGCAAGCGGGGGAGTCCAAAATCAAGGTGGTGGCTGATTTGGTGTCTGGTGAGAGCCCTCCTCCTGGCTTGCAGGTGCTTAGTTTCTTGCTGTGTCCTCCCCTAAGGGAGAGAGAGGAAGCTCTGGTTTATCTTCCCTTTCTTCCAAGGGCACGGATCCCATCACAGGGTTCCCCCTCATGACCTCATCACCCCTCAAAGGCCCAACGTCCAAATACCTTCACAGCGGCTGGTGGGGGGGTGTTAGGGCTTCCACACATGAACTTTGGGTGGGGGGGTTGCGGATGGCGGGGGTGGGTTCTGCAACTCGAAGGGAGCTCCAGTTCTGGAAGGGACAGGCTGGCCTGGCTTGTTTCCAAACCCTGGACCCAATAGGAGAACCCAGCTGTCCCTCCCTGGGGCCAGGTCAATTGTCAGGCTTCTGGGGACAGGCTTTTTGCCCTGTCCAAGAGGGACTAGTCCTTCTGCCACCCACAGGATTTGTGTGATTGCTGTCTGGCCCCCAATCCTGTGAAAACCGATACACACAATTATAGGACAAGGACCTGTGTCCCTGTTCTGTGGTGGTCGCAGCCTCCACAGCCTGTCTTCTGTGGGCCTGATACCTGCTTTCTTTGGATTGCAAAGCTTGTGCATGTGTGTTCACATGGATGGTGGTCACACGGGATAGAACCTGAGCTTCTGCGCAACACACCATGGGGTATTAATTAGCACTGGGCGTGCTAGTCTGATGGGTGAGACAGAGCCACTAACCTGCGACGTTCCAAATCTGATGGGGGAGACCCAGCCCTCCGCTCACAGTCTGATGGAGAAGACATAGTGTCTGCCTAGAGACAGTGGTCTGATTGGGGAGATACATTCCTGTCTTCAGAGGGCTCCCCAGTCAGATGGCGGAGACTCCCAGGCTGAAGTGGGAGATAAGTCCTTTGTCCTTGGAGAACTCCCAGTCCAAGAAGGGGGACAGGACCCTCCACCGTGAAGAGACCTAATAATGAGGCACGCAACAGAAACTTTTTAAAACAATGCCGACCTAATTACAGCGCTGCTGAACCACTCAAACTCCTCATTTACCCATTCCTGGGGAAATGGCAAATAGCAAGAATGTGTAAATTGAGGAAAATTAATATAATTACCTGAGCTATTTCTTGTCATCTTTTCATATCAAAAGAAACCACAAACCTTTCCTGGTGAGAAGCGTGGCCATTACAGGCTCTCTCCTGGAAGCAGACAGCTGGCTCCCCCTCCGCAGGGAACAGGTGCTTACAGGTGCCTGGTGCACCTGCAAGCCAGCCCTGCCAGGTGCGCCGGGGAGCATGGTGGAGAGGGCTCTGGGCCTGGAATCGGGAGACGTGGTTCGAGTTTTGGCTCTGCCACTGGTTTGCATGGGATCCACGGGTCCCTGCGCCTCCGGGAGCTGAAGTCCTGGCTGGTTCTAGTCCAAGCGTACTAATCCCTCTATTGGGTCAGGGCCCTGTGTCAACTGCTTTGTACCCATGACCCCAGTGAATCATCACAACCTTGCCCAGAGGGCTTCTTTATTACCTTCGCTTTACAGACAAGGAAACTGAGGCTCGGGGAAGGGAAGTCACGTGCCAAGGGTCACACAACACAGAAGAGGACCCCAGGATAACAGCCTCAATGCCCATACCCTTGACCCTGCACTATCTGCCCCCCATCCTCAGTGGTAGATCGGGGCCCGTTTCCTGGCCCTGCCCCTCCGCTCCATCCCCTGAGGATGCTGTGCGAAAACAGGGGCACGTATGCTGATCCTGCAAGCTACTGTTTGCAAACCCTTGGCCTTGGTGTGCTCTTCGGAACATGGGGATATTAAAAGCATTGTGTGAATGGGCTGTTTTGAGGATGAAAGGAGTTAATTCATATAAAAAATCAGAGCAGCTCCTGGCCCATGGTGTCTGGATCCGAGATGCTCCTCTTCAGAGTCGTAAATGGCCCAGGCATGCAGAGAAGAAGTTTTTTGTACCTTCTTTAGAGACGCATAGCTGTTTCCGCTGGCTTGGAGAACCCAACAATTTGTGCAGAAACTTCTATCTGTTCTATTATTGGCTTAAGGCACACAAATACCAATACTGCTCATCAAGCTCTTTTGGAAAATAGTAGCAAAGGGCCATACACACTGTACTGAGAAATGGGCATCTCATCGTGGGCCATTTAGTGGGTCCAGAAAACAGACCATGGACGTTCGCAGAAAATGTGCTTTAGTTTGAGCCAGTGGTCCTTCAGCAAGTGTCTGCTGCTGGCGGCTGGGTGCCGGCTTCCCAGGGCAGGGGGTGGAGCCCTGGGGCCTGTGCAGCGAATGCGTGGATACGGTCCCTGGCTTCCCAGCCTCACGGGAACAGAGTTCTGAAAAGATGAGGTTCCACGGGGTGTCTGGGCTGCTCAGTGGGTTAGGTGTCTGACTCTTGATTTTGGCTCAGGTCATGTTCTCAGGGTCGGGGATCAATCCCCATATCAGACTCCGTGCTTAGCGGGGTGTCTGCTTAAGATTCTCTCTCTCGGGTGCCTGGGTGGCTCAGTTGGTTAAGCAACTGCCTTCAGCTCAGGTCATGATGCCGGAGTCCAAGGATCGAGTCCCACATTGGGCTCCCTGCTCAGCAGGGAGTCTGCTTCTCCCTCTGACCTTCTTCCCTCTCATGCTCTCTCTCTCACATAAATAAAATCTTTAAAAAAAGATTCTTTCCCTCTGCCCCTCCCCTTCCTTGCTTGCTCACTCTTTCGCTGTCTCTGAAAATTAATAAATAAATCTTAAAAAAAAAAAAAAGATGAGGTTCCTGCAGGTCCAATATGTAGGGAAGAGAAAACTGGTTTTTGGAGGGTCTCACAGATGTGGAGTCTCTCACTCAGTGGCCTCCGTTTCTCCAGCTGTAATACTAACACTCCTTGATCCCAGGATGTGTGTAAAGTGCTCAGCCCAGGGTCTGCTCACACAGTGCGAGCACTTTTTTTTTTTAGAGACAGAGAGAGTGAGTGGAGGGGAGGGGCAGAGGGAGAGGGAGAGAGAAAGACTCTGCAGCAGGCTCCAAGCTCAGTGCAGAGCCCGATGTGGGGCTCGATCCCACGACCTGAGATCATGGCCTGAGCTGAAATCAATAGTCAGACGCTTAACTGACGGAGCCCCCCAGGCACCCGCAGCATGAGCTCTTTCGAATAGTGATGACATTGACATGAGGCCTAACCAGCAGGGAGCAGGTGGCTTTAGGTGGATGGGGCCAGCAGGGGAGTGTTCCCTCCCAGGGCCCCATCTGGGGGGAAGGGAGATTCGGGGGGCTCAGCTTACAGAGGAACTGGCTGGTCTCCGTGGAGGCCTCCATGGAGCACTGCCCTCGGGAGCAGCTGGAGAAGGTCATCTTGCTGCAGGTACGGCTGGGCCCGCGTGATACCAGCCGTCCCACCATGGTGACGACTCCCCGCAGCCCAGTGCTGTTGGTCTCTCTACTCGGCTCAGAGGTAGACGTGGAAGGACGAAGAACCAATATCTTCACACACACGGCCCAAGTTCTATGAAAACCGTTGACCTCCCTCGGAAGGTAAGGGTGATTGAAAGGCCCAGCTTTTAAAATGGAAAACAAAACTACAACTGCACACTGGCACCACCGTGAAGCTAGACTGTGCTGGCAAACCCAGCCTGGGGGATCTTGCTTGCAAGGGTTGGGGTGCCTGTGGCCCAGGTGGCCAGAGACCCCTGAGTGCCATTCCAGAAGGTCTCCTGAGATCTTTCCAGCCTGAACCTAACTCAGACACGATGGACATGACGCCATCTTCTTCCCCTGTTGTTTCTGTTAAACGAGGTGACCAGGCCCTTTTCTTTGGCAAATCCAGGGATGTGCATTTGCATGCTGCTTTGCATAATCAGGGAATCATTTGCATTCATTTGCATGTTTCTCAGGATGTGAGATTCAAGGGCCCCAAAACTCAATGTGTGTAAAAGGAAATAAGTATGTTGAGACCGGCTGTTCAACTCCTACAAGCTGGCCTGAACCGCACAGGCTGGGACGAAGGAGCTCAGACAGCTGCTGGTCTCTGGGCGCTGGTCAGGCCAGGGAAGGCCTAGGGCTTGCTCTCTCCAGGGATGCTTGGGAGGGAGGTGGAAGGAGACCAAAGAAGCCAAAGGAGATGACACTGTAGGGCAGAGTGTCCTCATGGGCCTGGAGCAGCCCCTTGAACAGGTGCCCGCAAGGGGGAGTGATGGAAACCCTTCAGCCGCGGCCGCATGATCCAGCAGCTTCTATGTGCCAGGCACCGTGCTAGACTTCTCTCACAGGTTGGCCCATTTTCTCCTTAGAGCCTTACAAGGTGGGTTGTTGGTGACCCCTTCTAGATGATGAAAGGACTGTGTGGAGAGCTGAGGTGACCCATTCAAGACCCTGTGACTGGTCTTTGGAGGTCCTGGACTCAAATACAGGCCAGTTTATTTCTAGAACCTTCCTGCCCTGGTTAAGGAGAGTGAGAAATCCAGACTTCGGCAGCTCCAGGAGCATCTCTCTCTCCCAGACGAAGCTCTCTCCTCTTTCCGGTGTTTCAAGGGACTTTCTCCTGAGGAGGGAGCCCGAGGGCCCCTGCGCCTCCAGAATGGCTTGGTTTCCATAGCAACAGAGGTGCACCGGCCAAGTCACAGGCTGACCCCAGGGAGTGGGTGGCGGGGCATCTCCCTTGGAGGGAAGGAACTCGAGCCCCTGGTACAGACCTGGCACTGAGCAGGGTCTCCGTGCGTGCTGCTTGAGCTCATTCACAGATGCCTAGACATTAGGGGCGTCCCTACGGCCACTGTTTGTCCCATCCTCAGATGGTGGGGGGGGGGGTGGCCGGGAGGTGGTGGTCAAAGGTGGTGAAGATTCTTCGTCACTTCCTCCACTGAGCAGTAGAATTTGCTCAGCTTCCTCTTGAGCCCGGATTTGTCTCCATTTGGGGGCCCCGAGTTGCCACGTGAGAAGTCCAGCTACCCTGATGGAGACACCACGGGGACACACCCGTGGAGACAGACAGGGTCTGAGAGACAGTCCCGACCACGGGCGCCACGCACACCACCGAGCCATCTCGGACGCGCCGCCTGGTCCTGTCCCCACGTAACCACAGATCCGGACCACTTCTTGTCCAACAGAAGATCCACCTGCTTCCGGCAACCGGAAGAATCATGAGCGATTGTAGCAAAGCGTGTAGCGTCAAGATGCTGAGTTTGGGGGTGGCTTATTTCCTATAACCGAAGGCCCCTGCCTCTTCCAGTAGGAAAAGCAAGCTTTTGGGTTGCTGTCGCACCTGCTTACCTGGAGGGGAAGGGGTGCCAGTCATAACAATACCTAGTTCTCCAGTCACAGGAGTGGGTTGGGACCCAGCCCTGGTCGGTACACTGTCTCACCCCCTGACAATAGTGACTGCACTGGAGAAAAGCCTCTGTCTCTAGACAGGCCCATTGGGGTCCTTCCCCGGGCTTTATAGACTGCTGCTGGGGAGAGAAGCTCTGTTTCTTCTGGGCTGGCTAGGCTGGGGGTACGTCACCTGGAAGCTGTCTGTGGTCCTGTTCCCCACCCGCATCCCTACGTGGGCTCAGGGTGAAGCTTGCCCAGCCACAGTGGGGCGGAAGGAGGTGAGGCAGGGACAGAGGAGGTGGCGTGGTGACGCCTTTGGGTTCTTGGCGTCTCTGGGCAAGCTCTCCCTCTGGACTTCCCGGTTTCATGAGCCAATAAGGGTTCTCTTTGCTTTAAGCTGATTTGAGTTGATTTCTGTCACTTGAACGGATGGGACACACATCACACGGACTCTATTTCCTTGCCTCATCAAACTTAGAGATAGCACGGGCTGTTCAGATCTGTGCCGCATCCCAGAGGTTCAGTTCTCCTGGGAGAGGCAAGGAAAAATACACCAGCTCTGTCCGAGGCTGCAGCACTGGGTGCGTTCCTCTCTTCTCTCCCTAAACTCCCCCCGTCGCTGGTTTTGAGGGTGTGGGTGGCTCCTGGCCGTCTTACAAGGTGGGGGCTGATCAGAAGCCGAGTGGCAGAGCCACATCGATCCTCTCTCCACGTGGCAGAGCGAGGCAGAGACCAAGGGGGACCGGGGGGGCGGGGGGTGAGGCAAGGGAATCCCATTAATTTTTCCATCCCTAAATCAATTTAATGGGAGCCTCCGATGGCTCTGATTTGATTTTTCATTTTCAGTATTACAATTATCAGCTGATATTCCCGGCAGCTCAGGCTTGAAATGGGCTAGCACAGTAGAGGCTGTCAAAAAGGGAATAGTCCCAGATTACACCAATTACCTAATATTTTGCTAATTAGACACCCAAAGCATCTCTCTCATTTACAGCAAGGAAAAAAAAAATCCTTCACATTATCATTGTTATTCTTCTTTGCTGATCGGCAGTTATCACGTACCCCAGCTTGGGGATTTTGCATCCCGAGGAGAACTTCGGTGTTCGGGATCCTGCTTCCCCACGATACCGCCTCTTGCAGAGTGTCGGGAACCCCCACTGTCTGCACTCAGTCCTTCTTGCTGCTCTCTGTGGGGACGGAGCATGGGTGGCTCTCAGCCCCCGTGGGATGGCCCTGGGCGGGGAGGCAGAACACACGGGGAGAAATTTCGGGCATCCTCAGACCAAAGAACAGGGGGCTCAGAGGAGGACCCGCGGAAGGAATGGGGCTGAAAAGGTGTCAAGAGGTGAAAGCCTGCCTTGCCTTTTACAGGTGAGGAAGGAGGCTCTGAGAGGGGCGTGGCTTGGCTAAGGGGCCCCAGTTTGCTGCAGAGCTGTGCCCGAGCCGAGCCTTGGGTCTCCTGATCCCCAATCTAACACCACCTGGGGCCAGGCTGTGCTCAGTGTTGTTTGTTTCCTGTGTAGCTGCCTGGATTGGTAAGCAAAGCCGGCTCAGAGGGAACGCAGAAGCATCGGGTGTGCTCAGGAACAAGGCCAGCCCGTTGGCTCACATATCTGTGGAGGGGCCCTCCCTTTGCTTTGAGTTCAAATCTTACATTCACCACTTCCCAGCTGCATAACCTTGACCAAATTCTTCAACCCTTTGAACCCCAAAGGGAACAGAAAGCCCAGCATGAGAGGCATCTCATGAAAATCGGGAGCTGATGATTTATCTGAAAGAAACATTTCCCAAATGCTCACTCAAGGTCAGTGTGGGGAGGCTTCCATTTTTTTATTTTGGCAACATGAATAGCGGCTCTTATTTACGGAAGACCCGCTATGAACTCCAGGCTCGGCAGAAATGCCTTACGTGTATGACCTCATTCAATATCAGTGCTCAGAGGCGGGATCGTCATGCCCATTTTACAGCTGAGAAAGTGGAGGCTTTCAGAGGTCAGCACATAGCAAAGCCAGGATCCAGACCCAGCTAGTTTCCAGAGACCTTTAGGACAAGAGAGCTTTTAGGACAAGGTCCTTCAGGCTTTCTGAGGCTGAAATGCAAGGGGGGTGGTGGGCAGGGGAGGGACTATGAGCCTCCCGCAGCGTTGCCTGCAAACCCCTTCACCCCTCCCCATATCCTGATTCCTAGAGCTCAGGCCTCAGGGCAGCTGCTCTCGGTCAGCTCTGCTCTGCTGAACTTCATTATCTTTATCAAATTAATTTACACAAGCCAGTGTGGCTACCTAATGAAGACGTTTCCCGGGGCCCTGTGTCGGCTGCTTAATGAGGCGGGTGCGGCTGGACTCAGGTCCTGGGTGAGGAGGGGAGGAGGTGTCCGAGTGTGACCTGACCGCTGTGGGGATTCCTGCTCCGCCACAGTCCAGGGCTGTGGGTGACTCCCTCCGGTCATTCCGGCCATTCCCCTGCCACTGTGCCCGCTTGGCTCGCCAGCTGTCCTCAGGGAGGAGGGTGAGCTGTGGTCTGCAGGGGCCGAGCTCCTCGTGGTTAATTGTGTAAGTGACTAAGATAAGACTTTCTTTGGTGCGTGATAATGGATCAGCCCTGCGGTGGAACTCCTTGGATTTGGTTAATGAACTTCTTTTCTTTCTCTAAGTGAGGTTTTTGAGATGGAAGGGCAGGGTGAGTGGGTAAGGAGGCTGTGGGGTTCTAGGTGATCGAGGGACAGCTGCTGGGGAGGGGTTGCTGAGCCCCGGAGAGCTGCTCCACAGGAGGTGGGCTGGACGGGGTGTGGGGGGGCAGAATCAGGGATGGCATCCTCTTTCTGGTTTGCATAAGGGGACAGAGCGGTCAGCCTGCCCGTCCAGTCTTCCCTTCATTTACTCATTCATCCAACACACACATGCACAATCACACACACACACACACACACACACACACACACGCTCCTCACCTCTATGCCAACCCCTGGCTGCCCGTCCTGTGGACACAATCATGAACAAAACAGACCAAATCCCTGTCCTCCCAGAGCTGACATTCTAGGACCCGTCGGTCTTCACCTTGTGAACATTTAGGGTCTTAAAATCTGGAGCCCTGGGTTCACTGAATCTGAAAACCAGACTCTTCACGGTAAGCAGCTTCTGCTGAGCGAGGGCTGACCTCAGGCGAGATCTCATTCGGTCCTTGCAGAGCCCCTGGGGGTGGATGCCCCGGTTATTTCCGGGTTAGCAGGAGGTGCCGGTGAGGCCCCGGGGGGGCACCCCGTTTTGTGACGCTGTCCCTCAGCGGCTGTGGGCAGGATCGGCCCAGGCCTATCTGAACCCTCTCCATCCTCCCGGACAAATTGTGGGAACTTCCAGCAGACCTGCTCCAGCCTCCTAGAGGCGTGCCCTCCTGAGGCCCCCTGCGGCACGTCTTCAATACGTCGCGTGACCCCACTTGGTTCCCTGTACGTCTTGGCCTGATCCTTGAGCCCTCAGGGCCCCTCCTCCCCGGCTCACCCCCTTCCTCGCCTTTCTACCTTCTCTGCCTCCAGCTGCTGGGGCTCTTTCTCTTCCTGTCTCAGCCAGATCCCTGTAGCGGGCATCCCCCTCGGGACGAGCACAACCCTATGGCCAGCCCGGACTGTGGGCTGACTCCGTGCATGCCCCGCCCGCCTCACTTACCCCTACCGGTGACTCCACCGGCTGGCGCTGCCCAGACTGCCGTTCTATGGCTCTGGAATCGAGGTCCAGGGCCACCCAGCTCATCAGTGGCAGAGCTGAGATTTAAGCTCACGGCTGTGGCTGCAGAGCTCACCCCCTTAACCTATGTTGTACGGAGTCAGGAAGCTGGGAGAGAAATTCTCGAGGGTGAGGCCGGGTGAGAGGACTCCGATCGGCGAACACCTGCGAGGTCTGCAGTGCAGGGAGGAGGCGGGGAGGGGGCTGAGTCGGGGAGAAGCCTAGGGCAACCTCTGATGTCTGCCTTGTGTCAGCGTGGACTGTGGCCAAAGCCACCTTCTCATATGGATACTGTTATGATGTCATCCCCGGGGCTCCCCTGAGCTAATGGAGGCTTCCTTCCCTTTAAAAAAAAAAAAAAAATCTTTTTTTAAAGGTTTTTTTTTTTATTTTAGAAAGAGAGAGAATCTCAAGCAGGTTCCGTGCTGAGTGCAGAGCCTGACACGGGGCTCGATCCCACGACCCTGAGACCAGGTCCTGAGCTGAAACCAAGAGTCGGACACTTAGCTCACTCCGCACCCCACCCCAGGCGCCCCCACTGTGGGTTTTTATAGCGCTGATCAGTATCTAAAACTGTCAGGACCTGTTTCCTTGTTTTTTCTCCCTCTGGAATGTAAGCTCCAGGAGGGCAAGGCTGTCATCTCGTTGGCTGAATCCCCGGCACCTCTGATCCCGTGTTGGTCGCGTGTTTACCTGCACAGAGGGAGATGTATTTTCTGTTTTCCTAAAAGGATTTATTTATTTATTTTAGGGGGGCGGGGGAGGCCGAGGGAGGGAGACTCTCCAGCAGACTCTGCACTGATGCAGCCCCCAACGCGGGGCTCGATCCCAGGACTCTGAGATCACGACCTGAGCCGAAATCGAGAGGTGGGCGCTTCACCGACTGAGCCACTCGGGCGGCTCAGGATGTACTTTCTTCGAAAGAGACAAAATATCTAAGCCCCTTGACTGTGATACGGTCTAGATGTGTGCCTGCTTCCAACCGATCGTTTCAGGGAAAATGGTTACAAACGAAACAGAAGCAGCCATCTGTTGGGGCCCTGTCACCTTCTTTCCATCCCAGATCAGTGCTGTCACGAGTGTCCTCCTACCCGTCCCATGCGAGCCCCTCCCCCAGCTACGATGTCAGGGTGGCTTCCCCTGGGATCCCAGCTTGATTGGCCTTGAAATTTTACAACCTTGTTTACGCAACTCAGGGCCCCGTGCACTAAAGACCACATGGTCCACTGCACATTTATGGCTGCAAATGGCTCTCGGCATGGGCAAGGGAGGGGACTGGGGGGTCTGGGGGAGACCTCCCGGCTCTCAGTCTTGGCTGCTCCCTCTCGGAAGTCATCCCTTGGCTGACTCACTAAATCTTTTTCTCGATGGCACTTACTCACATCCCCAGGCGGCCTGTGTCTGGACAGCGTGCTGAGCGTGGGGATAGAGGGAAGCGTGGCCTCCGCCACTGTCTCGGGTGGCTGCTGGAGATGAGGATTTTGGAGCAAGGCAGGGGCAGTGAGGTCGGGGTGGGGGCTGGGCATCCAGGCATGTGATTTCAGGCAAAGCCCCACAGAAAGTGGCCTCAGCCAGATCCTGTAGGGGCTCTGGAGTGTGTTACACCTCAGAGTTGGTCCTGATCTGCGACCTGTGCATCGCTGGCCGAGGACCAGCCTTGGGGCCATGGACTCGCACACAGCTCAGCTCCCTGTAGATGCGGGCTAAGCCCACCAAGTGTCCGTGGAAGACCCGCAGGTGCGGATACTGGCCGGCCGGCTCGAAGCAGCAGTGAAAAGCCCCTGCAGGGCTTCTGGGAAAACACCTGACAGGTGTCCCTACAGGTGTTGGTGAGTTCAGGGGCAGGTGGCGAAAGGTCATCAAGACAATATTGTGAGACACTCGGGGCTGCTGATAAAAACCACTCAGGATAAAGATCCTGGGGCCAGGCTATGTGCAGAACCTGGTTGTCACACCTCACAGACCTCCACACCAGACACGGTCACCTTCATTTTACAGGTGAGGACATGGCCATGCAGAGAGGTCATGTCACTGGCCCGAAGACAAACAGCTAGTCTGTGTAGAGCCGAGGCTTGAACCCCAGAGCCTACGCCTTTTCTTGGACATTTCTGGGTTTTAAGGAAGCTTCTGTGGGGGGCCTTTAATTCAGCCTGGGTGGAGGGTCGGGGAACTCTTCCTGAGGGAGGGGGTGTCAGGTGGCATCTCCCTGGACCCTGGTTTTCCCTGTCAGTCAGTCAGTCATTCAACAATTATTCACGGAGATCTGAGAACACGTCAGGTCCTGCTCTAGGCCCCTGGGGGGACAGTGGGGAAAAATGCCTAGAAAATGACCCTCCAGGAAACAGACATTCCTGATTCTGGGTTCTGGGAAGGGGCAGCGAGGGTATCCCGGGAGCCTCACCTTGTGGATGGGGAGGGACACACAGGCTTGGGTTTGATATGGGGAGGGGACCCGGAGACTTTGGCTGCCCTTTTTTATTATTATTATTTTTTTGGTACTAGGAACCGTCCTTAAAACAGACCGTGTTGCTTTGTCTCTGCAGTTGCTGGTGAGGAAATAGGGCTAGGAGGGGTGGAGATGGTGAGATGCTGCCCTGCGCGGCGCGGCTGGCTAGGAGCTGAGCTGGCTGCTGGGTGGGGTGCTGGGAGGGCGGAGGGCATTGGGGGGGGGGCCTCCACGGGCCAGGGTGCAGGAAGCCCGAGACAGGAAGGAACACAAGGTCAAACTGCTTTTGGAGGTGCTGGGTGTCTGCAGATGGTCCCATATGTCCCCAGTGCTTATAAATGACCTCTGTCAGGCTCCAAGAAGGAGAGTGTCCCTGCCTCGTGTTTCCACATCCAGGGAAGCCCTGGGCCCTCCTGACCTTGGCAGACACTCAGGCCCACGCGGGGTGGTGCCCGAGGTCTCCTCTTGGTAGTGGGAGGTCAGAGTCTGGGGTCACCCAGGAAGGACCAGCAGCCGGGACAGAGTGCCTTCTAACATCTACGTTGCCTCCTGCCAGCGGGGTGGCCAGGATAGGCTGTGATCCTCTCTGAACCTCAGTGTCCTCCTCTGTACATCAGGTATCCAGGGCCTCGCAGGCCTACTGCAGCCTTACCGAGGGAGCCAGATCTCCCATCTTGGGCCTTGGAGACAAATGTGGCAACCAAACACTGGCAGTCTTGGCGCAGGTACTCATGAGCGAGGCCTGTGAGGGACAGGACCCGCCCCCCACCCCCACAGGTTCACAGCGTGTGCAAGAGTTGGGGTGAATGAGCTGCCTGGAATGGAAGCAGTGGGGTCCCAGGCCCAAGCGCCTCACTGTCCTGCCCAGCTTCCCAGGAGCCAGAGAGACTCAGAGCCCTTGGCCCCTCACTCCCCGACTCTCGTCTGCCTCAGCCTCTTCTCCGCTCGTACTCCTGGCCATTTGCTTTCCCCCAGCTTTACCACTTTTTCATAAGCTGAAGCAACCATCTAATATTATGTATAAGCCACCACCAACAGTATTGACGAATGCCCTGTTAATATGTGCCTCTAAACCACCGTCCCGTCGGCTCTGGGTCTGCCTTTGCCACTTTTCCCACTGGGTGTGGCACTGGCTCATCGGTACTTTTCACCAACAGGAATGCCAGCTTATGGGCTCTGGGGTCCTACAGACCCAAGTTCAAATGCTGGTTCTCCCATGGCCCCTGTGGCTCTGGAGCCTTCGACCTCCCCATCACCATGGGGGTCCCGGTCTGTCCAAAGAGGAGAATAGTCATGACTTACTCGTAGGTGTTATAATTCTTAGACTCAGGCCTGATGATTCACTGATGCATCAACAAGGGATTTGGGACACATGGCTTACCTACCCACCCCCTGCAGGGCGCAGAGGTGGGTCCCAGCCCTGCTTTTGGGGAACTTGCCTCCAGGCCCAAGGAGGCAACATGCAACGTGCAACCAACAAGCCCGCTGTGATTCAGGTTGCTGTAATAGACACACAGGGCAACACAGACTTGGCCTGATGCCCAAGGAGCTCACTGCCAAGCCTGGGAGACAGGTAGTAATGAACATTGCTGTTAAAATAATACCGTTAATAAATAATAACAGTTTGTTAAGTATTTACGATGGACTGGGGCTTTCAAGTGTTTCTGTGGATTTTATTTTAATTCTCACAACAGCCTGAGAAGGCAGGTGTTACCGCCCTCAGGGAGGTGGAGCTGATTGAAACCCCATGGATCTGTTCTGTGCCTCTGTGTACAAGCTTCTTTCTGTTCAGGAGGCAGGGGTCTCCTGAGTGCCCTCTGTGAGCCAAACCAGGCACTTTCCCTGCAGGAATGCACATCTTCAATACTGTAATTTGCATTACAAGTGAGCTTAAATAATAAAGGGAATTTATTGGCTTACAGAACTCAAAATGAGACAGGGCCTGTTTCAGGCAAGGTTTGATCCAGCCTCTACTCACTGATTGATAGGCATAGGACCAATGCATTTTCCCTTTATCCCTTTCTTGGCTCCAAGTCCTTGGTGTCTCATCATTTACCTCAAACCTGTCCCTCAGCCTCTGGGATGGCTGCCTTTACATCTGTGAGTAGACAAGAGGCTATGTCACCTACCAGCTCAATCCAAGTCCCAGAATTGGGCTTGTGGGCACTTGGGTCCTGTGCTCACTCTTGCACCAATCACTCTCCCAGGGAGATGGAAGACATTGATCGGTCTAAGCCAGTCAAACTCTCCCTTGACCAAACCACGTTGCCAATGGGCGGGAGAGGGATGAGGAAAGAGAAAACCAAGGACGTAGACTGCACATACACACCCACTACTTCCTTCCTATGGGACACACGTCATTCTCCCCACTTCATGGATTCGGAAACTGAGGATCAGAGTAGCCCAGTGACGGGATGGTGCTCTCTGCGGGGGGAGGGAGTGTTGCCAGGGTGTCTTATGTCAGAAATCCTGTGCACACACACGTGTTTAACAAGGTTCGTGTAACCCGATCTCTCTGCCTTTCCCAAAGCGCCTGGGATTGGGGAGACCCTCACTCTACTAACCAGAGAATGCAGATGGAGACAATGGCCCAGTTAGTCTTTGTCCCATCAGATTGGCATAGGTGGACAAAATGATGTCCCTTGAAGATGCAGAGTGAGGAGTGAGGCGGGCTGTTTGTCCCTGGCTGGGGGCGGGGGTAGCAGCTGGTCCAAGCTTTCTGGAAGAGAGTGTCTATAGCTAAGATCCTGGAGCGGTTAGTCCCTTTTGACTTCAGCCATCGCACTTCCAGGGACACATCCTTGTATGATGGGAGACGGGCCTCTCCGATAATGCTGTTTCCTGGGGCAGGGGAGACCCCGCGACACCAGAATCTCAGATTTTTACACCTGTTCCTTTTTGTTTGGAGGCATCTTGTCCACCAACGGCAGCGTGAAAAAAACTCAACCTTCTTTATTGTTCTCAAAGTGAGCTTAAATTTCGATTTCAAGTTTCCATCCAACCAGGGGCAGAAACCTAATCTCTGTTGGCTCAGGCTCCCCATCTCTCCCCCCTCCCCGCCACCCCTTTCCTTCCGTGGGTTGTTTGTCTTCTTGTATGGTTGTTAGTTCACGATCTGTCTAGTCACTGCCTTTCCCTCCCCGTTCTGCTTTCCTTTTTAATTTTTTTTAAGATTTTATTTTTATTTTAAGATTTTAAAGATTTATTTTATTTTAAGATTTTATGTTTAAGTCATCTGTACACCCAGCCTGGGACTCAAACCCACAACACTGAGATCAAGAGTCACATGCTCTACTGACTGAGCTAGCCAGGTGCTCCTCTGCCCCCCATTCCTGATCCTACAGGCTCTCCTGGCCTTTATGGGCGGGGAATGCTCTCCTTCTGAGAAGAGGTTGCCTAAGAGACAGTAAGCTCAGGTTTTCTGCCTGGACCCTGCGGGCAGGCATTTCTTCTGCTCTCATTCTGTGTCGATGTAGGGAACTCGGAGTCTCCTTGCCTCCCCGAAAGGGGCAGCACGGGCCTTCCCTGTTCTTAGACCCCCCATACTTTGGTGGGGGATCCAGCAGAATCTAAGTCTTCCTGTCCTCTCTGATACTCCCAAGCTTAGCTCAGAGATGCCTTGGCTGGTCTCGGGTACGAATCCTTGCTTTGATACCCTCTGCTTTCTTCCACATCTTTGCCTTCTGTCAGAAGCCCAGGCAATTAGCACCATTGCCCGGACACGATGAGGGGTTTGGGCAGGTGCTGGTGCACGAAGGAGGACTGTGGAGCGGGGGAGCCTTGGGTAGAACCCCAAATAAGGACAGTGAACACGAGGGGCGGTGGCGCCTGGGTGGCTCAGCCAGTGAAGCGTCTGACTCTTGATTTCAGCTCAGGTCATGATCTCAGGGTTGTGAGATCGAGGCCCCCGGTTGGGCTCTGCGCTGGGCATGGAGCCTGCTCAAGATTCTCTCTCTGTCTCTCTGCCCCTCCCCATCTCTTACAAAAACAAAACAAAACAAAACAAAACAAAGCCAAAAAACCCTCCAAAACCCCAACAACGAAAAAATAGCTAATATGTATTGAGCACTTACTGTGCTGGACTCTACTCCGAGGGGGGTAAGCTCCCTCCCACTTCTGACCATGCCTGTGAGCCCTGCTGCAGCTTCACGGAAGTGAGGGGTCAGTGTCCTCCGCGCTGGGACGTGGCCCCCGCAGGAACCTGCTGGAAGCAGCAGTGGCTGGAGAGGGCTGGAGGAAGGTGGGGGATCTGGAGGATTTGAGGAGACACCGAAGAAGTGTCTGCTACTTCCATCTCTGCCTCACCTTGACATTCCCTGGGGCACCGAGGGGGGACCCTGCTCTGCCAATGGTCTGGAGGCAGAGATCATGGCCGGGCTTCTGTCATTTTGTGTCTCTCTTCCTGTGCGCCTGTTCTGTTCCAGGCTCTGAGCTCAGTATTTTAACATCTTATCTGGTCCTCGTAATTCTACAGGGAGGCACGGTACTTCCCCCGGCCCCCCACAACAGGCTCAGAGAGGTGAAGGCGTGTGCCCCAGATCACACAGCTGGGAAGAGTGGGGACCAGGTTGGCAGCTGGAGCTCTTTCCTGCTGCCCCTGTCCATTGGCTGGTGCTGACTCCCTGTCCCTGCGGCTCAGCCTTCTGGGTCTGCTCCCCTCCCCCGCATCCCCATCCTCCCTGTGGCTGGGCCAGACTTCCCAGTGGGAGTCAGGTAATGGATTTTTCTCGGGAGGAAGCCACTGGGTTGGAAGGAGGTGAAGTGGGGGGATGTGAGAGAATCCGCCAGGTGGAGTCACGTCCTCCCTCTGTCCGGATCCCATCTCCCCGCCCCCCACCTTCACCCCCTTAGTCTCCTAGAGGGAGTGTTACAGCTCCTCTAGTCCAGGCTTTCAACAGACTCCTGGGAAGTCATGAGAGTCTTTGTAGAAATGACATCAGACTTGAACTCCAGGACAGCATGCAGATAAAAGCGAGTGGTCTGGGGGCAGGCTAGGACCCCACTTTCTCTTCCTCCCCATTAGCAATGCCCCTGAAGCCCCTTCCAGGGAGCTTTGGGGGTCCCAAGGATTGCACTTTGAAAACCCCTAATCTCAACCATACCCTTCTTGAGCAGATGGGGTAAAGGAACCCCAGGGAAGTCACCTGCCTCGCTCAAGGTCGCTTGTGGAGTCAGAGGCAGAGGCGAGGCCTGGACTGCGTGGCATCCGTGGCGTGTGTCCTCTGCGTCCTCTACGCCGCCCGGGGCTCCGCAGAGCCACCCCCAGCCGCACTTTGTAAGATTCCCTATGCAAATGCCACGCGTACCCTGGCGCGGTGTTTGCTCAAGGCTGCGGGGGCTGGCGTTGGCAAATCCTTATCGCTAAAGCAGGGATCGTCATTCTGGGCCTCCCCCCACCCGCTCTCCAGGCTGAGATAAGGGGCATTATCTGTCTCGGAGAACGGAGCTCCAGGAGCGGCAGAGGTAATAAATGGTGTTTGCTGATCAGCACCGTGTTTGGCTGAATCTCCTTGAAGAAAAGACACAGAAATTGCTCAGCGGGCCCCGAACGCCCCAAAACCTGACTTGCCCCGGAGATGTGGGGCCGTGGCAGCAGACCCCTGGCATAGCTGGGCCCCCTTCTCAGCAGGAGACTGTAAGGAAGCCTCAACAACTCCAGGGTGAGCTGGGTGACCAGCACGTGGGGAGAGTAACCCCGTGTCCAGTCAGCCCTCAGCCAGCTATGTGTTCTTAAGTCTCTGCACTCCTGTGGACCTCAGTTTCCCCACCTGTACCAGAAGCAGCTGGTCTAGATCATCCTTCTAAACCCCAGGCTGGCTTGGGCTGCCCACGGTCCTGCATGCAGGTGAATCCCGTGGGCTCCCCAGCCTGGCCTGCTTTCCTCATCTCACACCTGTTCCCCTCCTGGAGGCCTGACTCTAAAGGAAGCCGGTCCTTTGTCAGCAGAGCTCCTCGCCCGGCAAAGGGGCTTTCATCTCTGTGAGCAGGACTTCCTGCTGCATCAGCAGAAACTTCTGGCTGGGGAAGAAACTGGCTCTGGCTTCGAAGAGAGGCTCCCGGGATCCCAGCCTCTTGTCCTCTGGAATATCAGGGCTGGACCCGGTGGCCGGAAGCTGGCCCGCTGGCGTGGCTCAGTGCGTAAGGGCATGGACCTGCGAGTGAAACAGACCTGGCCTTGAATTCTGGCTCTGTCACTTATTTGCTGTGTGACCTTGAGCCGGTCGCTTCATTTTCACATAACAGCTTCCCTAACTGGATCCTGGGGGCTGAAAATAGGGCCGAATGATAGGAACGGTTCAAGAAATAAATAACAAGTATAAAATATTCAGCACATTGCCTGAAACTTGGTAAAGACTCTGTTGTGATAAATCATTAACAACTCCGATGTTTTCAGACTTCCTTGTACCTCCGCCCTTTGCAATGAGACCTTGCAGCTGTCCCCAAAGGTGGAGTCTGCAAATGCCCTCCCTTGTCCCCTCTCGGGCTTTGTGATCTGCCTTGGCCAAAGGGGGGCAGCACCACTCCGGTTCCAAGTCTGCATCTTGCACATGGCTCCTTTGCTTCTGCCTTTGTCACAAAAGCATATCCACCCCCCCCCCCCCCCCCCCCCCCCCCCCCCCCCCACCCCTGTCCCCTGGGCTAGCCCTCCAGAGGATAAAGACATGCAGGGAGGGATCTGCACTGGCCTGCTTGCTCAGCCGATCTCGCCAGCCGACCTCAGACACAGGAGCCCAGCCAGCCGCTCGACTGACCCTCAGGCTCATGCGCTAAACACACTCTTGTTTCAGGCCACTGAGTTTGGGGATGGTTTGTTACACAGCATTAACGTGACACTCGGTATCCCCGATGCAGGGGAGCGTGTGATTAAACTTAGAGTGTCCCAGGTAGCCGTGGACTCCCTTGCTGTGGGGCTTTGGGGAAGTTCTATCTTCCTGAACTCTGCCTTCCTGTTGGCTAGGTGGTGGCAAAACTCCCCAGGGCTTTCGTGGTGACAGCTGTGGCGTACGTGCTAGACTTAGGCTGAGGTTTGAGCCCTAGCTCTTCTGCTCTTTCTTCCCTCTTGTCTTCTTTCTCGCCTCCCCTCTTCTCTCTTCTCTTTTCCCTTCTTTTCTTTTTCTGGAGATTTTAGTTACTTATTTGAGAGAGAAAGAATGAGAGAGAGAGCGGGCATGGGGAGGGGAGGGTCAGAGGGAGAAGCAGACTCCCCGCAGAGCACGGAGCCCCGTGTGGGACTTGATCCCGGGACCATGACCAGAGCCGAAGGCAGTCGCTCAACCCACTGACCCACCCAGGCACCTGCCCTTCTCTTTTCTTTTTAAAAAAAATTCTTTGCAGTGTTATTTGTCACAGGATTCTTTACTCCCCTGACTTTCTTAACCCCTGACCTTGAAACACTTGACCTGAGCTTCAGGCTCTTTCTGCATTGAGTACAAACTCATCCCAAGCCTGGCTCAGTCTAAAGAATGTGTGACTCCTGACCTCGGGGTCTTGAATTCGAGCCCTACACTGGGCGGAGAGATTGCGTGCATAAATAAATAAACTAAAAAAAAAAAAAAAAACCCCAAAACAAAAAACAACAACAAACAAACCAAAACCCATCTCAAAAGGATTGTCATGAAGATTAGAGCTTGTACCAGAGGTTGAACTTATATCAGGGATTTGGCACATAGGAGGGACCTGCTTTAGGTTATCTGTTGCTTCTTCACGGAACATGCCCCATTTAGAGATTAAAACCAATTGACTATCTCACTTGACGCCATGAACTGACAGATGGGTTTTTCTGCTCCATCTGTTTCTGGCAGGGTGACCACAGCAGGGGACATGTTTCTGGTAGTGGGACTTCTCTGGGCTGAAACTAGGAGGGTGCCAGGCAAACTGAGCTGAGCTGGTCGCTGTTGCTGTCTGGGTCGCTCACACGGTGGTGGGCTTGGCTGGCTGGGACGTCCGGGATGGTTTCACTCACACCCTGGCTGGGGGCTGGGAGCTCAGCTGCGGTTCCTTGCTGGGGCTTCTAGTTTCTTCTTGGTAGTCCGGGCTTCCTTTCAGCCTAGGCGCATCAAGGTAGCCTTCTGAGAGGGGGTATCCCAAGACAAAAAGCCCAAAATTGCAAGGATCTGTAGAGCTTCTTCTCTCTCATCTTTGCTCGTGTTCTGCTGGCCAAAGCGAGGCACGTGGCCTAACCCAGAGTCGGGGCAGGAGGGATAGAAAAATAAGGCAGGAACACCAGGAGCCGTGATCGCTGGGGGCCGCCGGTGTACTGGTCTACCACGGGCTTGGTGGTGGTTTGGGTCGTTGCTGTGATTCTTACAGATATAGCGAGAGGCCTGGATTAATGATCGCTGAGGTCCCTCGCACCACCTCCCACCGGCTGCCGTGTTCTGTGACCCGGGAGGATGAATGACTCGCCCAGGGCCACACAGGGAGGTGGGGGGCAGAAGCCGATAAGTCATGGAACTCACGTAAGCGGCACTATTGATAAAGCAATCAGAAACGACAGAAACATAAAACATCATCCACGGGAGCATTTGCTAAGGGTTTTCAATGGGGCAGGACCAGCACGGGGCCAAGCCCCTCTGTAACCCACTTTCTGGCAGCCAGGGAGGGGTTGGGGAAAAAGTCAGGGGAGCCTGGGACAATGTGGTGGTGGGGGGCGACTGTCACACAGACAGGAGCCCCCTTCCCCTGACTGTGTAGACGCCGCGCTGGAGGGGCTGTGTTTTTAAATGGAGGCCCAGAGAGGTCAAGTCACTTGCCCAAGGCTGCATAGCTAGGACATGGCAGAGCAGGGATTCGAACTAGGACTGTCTGGTTGCAAAGCCCAGGGTGTACTCGTGGAGCCATGTTGCCTCTGGGCTTCGTACCGTAGCAGCCTTTCTCCAGGAGGCTGCATCAGGACCGACGGTTGGTGTTGTGGGGGTCCCAGGCTTCTATCTCTCCTCTCTGAAAAGAGGCCACGAGGAACCCCATCCAGTGTGTCTCCGGGTCAGGAAATCCCAGTTAATTGCATTTTTGACCGTGACGCCCTTCTAGTCAGTAGTCCGGTGGGTGATTAAGGTCAGACCCTGGATTGGGGTAAGTCCCTTACTAGCTGTGGGACTTTGGGCAAGGACCCTAAGGCTAAGGTCCCTGGGCCTCAGTTTCCCGAGACAGCCGTAAGGATGAGATGAGACAGTGCACAGTGAACCCCGAGCCCGGCGCCTGACTCCCGGCAAACCCCCTGTAGAGCTCGCTGGTATCCTGCATCGAAACTCTGAGATCCTACCTGGCTGGGGCGGAAGGGACAGGATGACGGATGACCGGTCGCTCCAGGCCTCCTTCAGACAGGACTCTCCCCACCAGGCCCAGCAAAGTGAGTGCAGACACGCCCGCCTCCCCCAACCCCTGGAAGCACCCCCCCACCCCCCGGGCCGGCACATCAGAAAGGAACCATGAGCGAAACAGCACGGTTGGTTGGCCAGTGGTGCCAGCTACTGATTTATTCTTGGGAAGGGCCCCGCGTCCCCTGGAACGGTGACCTCTATTAGTGTTGACGTGTTCAAAAGCCACATATTGGGATGCAGCGCGCCTCTCCTGTCCCCTTAAAGAACCTGCTGTTCAGTTTCAAAGACCCTGGCCGAGCGTGAGTAGTGTCTGCGAGTGCAATTCCTCGAGGAGGAATCTTCCATCAAAGGCCGCGTGATAAATGGGGGACCGAGCCACCGTAGACACTCACTTTGGAGGAGCGGAGACTTCACTCGCAGGGATAAAAGGAGATTCATTCCAAACGGAATGGCTGAACAAACAGCGGGGGGCTGTGTGCGCCTTCCGCCTCCCCCTCCTTCAAAGCAGCTCCACCCCCTCCTCCCCACTCTCCCCCGCCCCTGCTCAGCTGGGGCAGACACCATGGCATGTCCTGGGGGGGGGGCCTCTGTGTGCCCAGGATGAGCGGAGTGCCTTGTACACCCCGTCTCCGTGCACTCCCACCACTTTCGGCCTGGGGGGAGTGACCACCCTCCTTCTGCAGAAGCTTGAGGAACCCAGAGGGTTTGGGGACTTGCCTGAGGTCACACAGCCCAGGAAGCCAGGAGCCAGGGACCTGGGTCCTTGTACTGCTCAGAAGGCCAGCCCCGGGCGGACTCTCGGAAGCAAAGCTGTACCAACCACAGCACCCCATGGCGGGGAAACAGAGGCCCAGATGGGGGAATGTGACTTGTCCAAGGTCCCATGGCCAGTTTGGTAGAGAGGATTTTTCTAGAAGTCCACAGAGAAAGGAAGGGGAGCTGCTGGGCCGTGGTAGTCACTTGGTGCAGTCCTATTTTGTGGAAGTCTTATTTCCTTTGCTCTCTGCCTCCCCTTCTTCCTCCTTTCTGGAGCCAGGGCCAAGGGAGGGAGGAGGAATCACCTGACGGGAGAGAAAAGTCACGAGGTGGAGAGAGCCTCTGGGTCACCCAGCTGCCCTGGGGTGGAGTTGGGTTTCGCTGAGTCTCCCTTTCATACACACAAGTCCTGTGGACAAGAGTCAGTCTTTGGGGACAGTGTGGAGTGGGGGGTGGTCCAGAGCGGTGTTCTGTGGGTTCCCCGCAGAGGACATGTGGCTTCCCGAGGGCTAGGCCCCAGAGCCCCGGAGCATGGGTGGGTGATCGGTACCACCCAGAGCCCAACTCGCCCTCTCTCCCCTCTGTGACCCATCCCGGACAGAAAGTCTAGAAATGACTTAAAGCGCCTTTAGCGCTTTCTCATCGCTCGCAGGAGGACATGGCAGAGGGGGCCCCCTTTGCCGCTGAAGGGCAGCCACTAGTTACCGCACATGCAGCTGGCTCCTTCCAGCCCCACCCCTGCTCACGCTGCTCCCCGGACAGGGTCGTCTCCCTCGCTCCCTACCTCAGTGCCCAGCATAGGGGCTGCCCCCTCCTCGGCCCTTCACCCAGGGCCTGGGCCCCTCCTCTGGGCTCCTGCAGCGCTTGGGCTGTCTTCTCTGAGAGCCCTCATCCCCGGGCAGTGATGCCCTACTCTGCGCCTCTCCTCTCAGACTGGACTGTGAGACCCTTGGGGGTCCGTTCACCTCGGCGGCTCCAGGGCCCTGCACGTGAACAGGTGTTTCGTAAACATCAGGGGAGCTCCACTGCGTTGGGACTGTCACCCCTCCACTGGCAGCTGTCCATGGGACATGGGCGTGGCTGCGTGAGTGTGTGAGGGTGCAGGGTGTGTGTGTGTGTGTGTGTGTGTGTGTGTGTGTGTGTGTAAGGCCCTATCGTCCCAGCTGCTTCTTTGGCAAGAGGCCCAGGAGTCATGGTTCAGGTCTGATGGTCCTTTAGGTTCCTCTCCCGAACCCTGTGCAGGGACGAGTCCATGGGGACCGAGCCGGGGTCGAGACCTGGTCCCTCTGGCCTCCGTTCGTCACACCCCTGAGCTCCCCATCCAACTGGCTTCTAATGTGCCCAAGGATTGATATTCTTTTCTTGGCCTGGCCAAGGGCTAGATCGATTCTTGTCTTAAAGGCACCAGCCTCCCTTCAGAGCCCTCAACTGGGCCTTTTGTGGAGGTGGTTATTTAAAAATACAGCACCTTTCACTTTGTTCTTGACTCGGAAACCCTGCAGGCTCTCACGCGCTGTCCCTGGGTGCAGGGCTGCACGGGGCTTGGTGCTGCCAGTGGATTATCTCATTTAATCTCTCGATGGCCATTTGAGATGGGTCATGATGACCCCCTTCTGGATGGAGGCATGGAAGCTTACGCTGATGCGGGAAGTTTGTCTAAGGGGTGGTGTTGGGACTGGGACCCCATTTCTCTGACAGTGGGTCCATAAGCGTGGTGTGGACCAGACCCCGCTTGGGCAAAACCGTGTTGCTTGGAGGGGATGGCGCTCTGTCCGGTCATGTTCAGGAGGGTGGCTGTGAGGTCTGGTGAGACCCCTGCCAGTCTGTGAGCTCCCGCCTGCAGAGGCAGGGGCTCGTGTGGGACCTGGCACAGGATGGCGTCCACGAAGGGAAACACGGAATGGCTCAGGATCCTCTTTGGCGCCTGGTTCCTCCTAACTGTGGTGGCAAGGAGGGTCTGCTTTGGTGGGAGAGGAGTTGGGGGGGGGGGACCCTTTTCCTTGTGAAAGGAACCAGGCGGGCCCTGATGCTGAAGGTAGAAGAGCAGCTGAACTCTGCAACCTGGGCTCTAGCCCAAGATGTTCTTTTCTGTGGCTTGAGGAGGTACGGGGCTTGGAATCCAGAGTTGGCAGGACTGTGTGGAGGCTCGGCTCTACCACTTGAAACCAGTGGACAAGGGATTTGCCTTTGTTGAGCCCCGGTCCTCCTCTGTGAACCGCGGCCTCCAGCAGGAGTTCAGACGTCGTGAGTTGATGGAGAGGACACGAGTTGGTCTGCGGCAGGGTATCCAACAAGCCGAAGTCGGTGTCCTGTAAGTGTTGGTGGTCATTATTTCATTTGATCTTTACATGAGACAGCGGCAAGGGGTCACTGGGAAACTGGGGATCAGAGACGGGGAGTAACTGGTCCAGGTCACACAGGGGTCTGGAGAGAGCTCCGAACCCCAGAGCCTTGCGTGGTGCTGCCTCTCTTGAGGGCAGGGGCCCAGGGCTGTGGCTCTCCCTTTTGTCTCTGACTCATCCCATGACCTTGAACAAGTCCCTTCATCTGGCGGGGTCTCCGCTGTTCCATCTTTAAGATGCTCATATTCCTTCTGTTGAATAAAGGCAGTTGGCTTGATTTGACGGAATGGATGAGCCTGGAAGAAATAATCCAGTCTCCTTCTGTTCTTCGTGGTCACTGAAGCTCAGAGAGCAGGGTTTCCAGAATCGCACAGCACTGAGGATAGAGCCAGAACTAGAAGATTCCACCTTCCAGGGCAAGAGCCCAGGAGATGATACCCAGTGGCCCTCCCTCTGGGTGGGTGAGTTCCAGGTCTGCCCCAGCTGGCAGGGGTGTAAACCGCCCTCCACCTCCAGCCCCCTGCCCAGCTGCAGGCTCCCTGCTGCTTGTCCCCGCCCCCAACTTTGGCCTCTTCCTGTGGGTCACACCTGTTAGAGGCTGTGCCTTTCTGTGGAGGGCTGGGGTTCTAGTGCCTTCACCCTTGCCCACCTCGTCCCCACCCAGAGCTGGGATGCACATCCCTGCCCTCCCCACCAAGAACCAATGTTCTGACTGGATCGTCATGAAACAGGTGCGCTGACCAGGAGGGAGACTTGTGCTTTGCCAGGCGAATGCCCAGTCCTCGGAGCCCGTCAGCAACATGGGGGGCAGAGGAAGAAGCGTTTTGGAGCCTATAAGACCCCCACCCACCCTCTCCCCACGTCTCAGGGACCTGAGGAAAGGCCTGTGGAACAGGCTTCATTTGGCAAATGAGATGGGAAGTACGGAAAGGGGTCCCACAGGAAGTAGAGAGAAATATCTGGAAATAAATGATGACCTTTCCGACCAGATCCCGAAGAGAAGACTGGAATCCCACCGCTGGAGATGGCGGTTCCAATCCTGCTGGTCTCCTGTGGATCCTGGGTTATTGATACCCCAGAAGGTTCGTGTCCTGGGAATACTGATATTTAAGGGTCACTGGAACCCCGATCTCTGGGGACTGTGACTGTGACCATGTTAGTCATCCAAGAATACCACTCTTCAGGGACTGCTGGGTCTCCCATTCCAGAAAGCCTACCTCCCAGCGTATTAGTTCACTGTGTTGTTGATGGCCTAGGAATGGTCTTTTCTCACGCCCAGGCTCTCAGCCTCCTGGCTTTCTTGGAAGCTCATTCTAGGTCTGCTGGCCTCCCTGTGAGAGGTCTTCTCCCTGGAGAGGTTTTGGAGAAACCCTTCTAGAGCATGACCCTCTCCATGGGCTGATCACAATCCCCCCTCCCCCACCGCCGGCAGTGCTTCCTAAAGCACACAGCGAGGGTGCACCCCCAGAATTTCAGACGCAGCAAGTCTCAAGGCCCCAGCATTTACCTTCCTCACAAGTTCCCAGGTGACACGCATGTTACGGGTCCAGGGATCGCACCGTGAACACTGCTGTTCCAGAATTTAGATGCTGGGTCCAGGGTCCCCACTCTGAGAAATTGATTCAGTTGAGCTGGGATGGGGCAGGTAATTTGAAAAGTTCTCTAGATGATTCTAGCGTGAGGTCAAGAGATGAGAACCACTGGTCTCAGCCAGACTTGGGGCAGAGTGAGTGAACGGCAGTCACCTTCTGCTAAATATTTCTGAGATGGGAGAGAGACAAACACATTCCCTGGAGCTTTGGGGGAGATCCTTGGCTTTGCTCCCACTCAAGGTCCAGCCCAGACTCAGGGCCCAGGCAGCCCCCCAACCTTCCTCTTGGAGCTCCTGGGATCACGGCTCCTGGATGTGGCCCGGCTAGGGGGTCTGTTCATTCATCCACCCATATTCCATCGACATGTATTGGGCACCGACTAGGGGCACTGTTTAGACCCCAGGGCATATAGCCGTGGATGAAACAAACCGAGATCCCTGCCTTCAGGAACCTCATGTCCCAGTTCACAGCACCGATGCAGCAAAGTGCGGTCCAAATTGCCTTGGCACCTGAGCATCTCTGTTCATACTCATGACTGGCAAAGTGAGGGGACCTGAAGATTGACCAGGCCATGGGGTCAGGGTTGCGCACAGGGGCAGTGGGGGAGGCTCCCAGCACTCCGTCAGTTGTAGTTTCTCCAAAACCTGGTCAAGCAGGGGGTGGCAGTGTCAGTCTCTTTCCGGGGTTCCAACTCTCTTGGCAGATCTTGGTTCAGCATCTAGATGTAGGCATCTCAGGGCCCTCCAGGGCTCCCATCTGCATCCAGCAAAGTTGACACCTCGACTTGTTTCCCTCCTTCTAGCCATGGATGCTGAATGCCGTCCCTGGCCAGGGTGTGCGGAGCAGACAGGGAGTTCTGACTTTAGGCCCCTGCTGAGGCCCGAAGGTGGGGTGGGGAAGACCTACGCAAGGGTCAGAGTCCCCGTTGAGCAGGCTCCGATCTTGGCTGGGTCAGGAAGCCCCGCCCTCCGGTCTGGTTAGGCCGGTGTTCCTGGCTCATTCTCTGACACATTAATTCAGTGAACATTTATTGGCTGCTTATGATGTTCCAGGCGCTGAAATGGGCAGATAAATAAACCATAGTCCTTCCTGTAAGGACTCAAGTGAATAATGTTTAAAGTGCCATCCATCTACCTTTCTGTTTTTATTTATTTATTTATTTATTTATTTGTCATTTATTCGCTTATCCATTCATTCATTCACTGACTACTGACCACCCAGGGTGCCACAGATGCAAGGGGGTATAGGAATGAACCTGAGTGAGACTGGCTTTGCCTTCCAAGTCATCCCTCCCATCCCCCAGTGGGAAAGACAGATAAGCAAATGGACAGTTAAGGGGCTCTGAGCTCTGGGCTCTCCCTGAATTCCAGACCTAGGTGGCCAGACCTCTTCTTGAGCTGATCAGGAGGTAGACCAGGTAGGCTGGGGAGGGACAAGCACCACAGGTCTGGCTCAGGGACTGGGTGGGGCTGCCCTGACCCAGGGGTGTGGAGGGAGCGTGGGGGGTTGGGAAATGGTCTCTGTGACCCTGACGTGCTATCAAGTCCCGCTGAGCTGGGAAAGGGTTAGGAGCTATGGCCCAGACCCTGCTCTAAAATGTGCCCCTTAACGCCTTGATGATGTGCATAAGAATGCAAAACGCCTGCCATGGGGAAGGGGAGGAAATCCATTTCCCAGCTAGGAAATTATTGAATATTTAGGACCCAGAGCAGATCGTTTAGAGGGGGAAATGAATTTCTCTAGCTTCCTCTGGCTGAGATAAATCAGCCCAGATGCTCTTGTGCTTTCACTTACCCCCATGGAACGGGTCTGGATGGGTGTTTATACAGCGTGAAAGTGATCGTTCTTCCAGAAGTGCTAACGACTGCTTCCAGAGCTATCAGCTCCCTCTTAATGCTGGTGTGGCGGACCCCACTGGTCAGCCCCTCACTGTGCACATCCCTGAGCCCAGGAAGGGAAGGGTCGAGGCTGGCTGTCCACGGTACCTTCTTCCCTTCCGATGGTTGGGGTCTTTTAGGCGTGAGGGGGTGTTGAGCAAGATCCAGGTCTCAGCCAATAACAATGCGAGACCCAACCAAGTGCCCAGGGTGGAGCCCAGGGTCTGAGCTGTGAGGCAGGAGGTTTGGGGCTGTGAGATTTAGGTAAGTTTTAAGGAAGGACTTATGTTGACAGAGAGTGATTGTGGTATTGGTCACCTTGGGTGATTGGTCGGAGCAGAAGAGACCATCATCTATGGGGAAAAGAGGCAGAGGACGGACTGAATGGCCTCTGAATCCTGAAAGACCCAGTTTTCTGTGATGTCCAGATTACCAACCTGTAAACGTCTTAGAGACTCCTGCCTTGGCACTGGACACTAACTTTTCCTTCACAAAGTTATGTTTTTCTAGACCAGGGCAAACTTTTTGGAAGGGGCCAAATGGTAAGTATTTTTTATTTCTGTAGGCCATACAATTTCTGTCACAACTACTCATCTCTGAGGTTGTAGGGCTAAAGCGGCTATAGACAATACAAAAGGAATGGGGGCCGCTGTGTTCTAATAAAGCTTTATTTATAAAAACCGGTGGACCCCTGCCGTAGTTTACTCTCTCCTCTCTAGACCACTCAGTTGTCAAACAGATGGGTTTCTGGTTCTCATCTGTTTTTAAAATAGCTCTGTCTCATTTCCTGATCCAGAAAGTAATGTTTACTTACAGTGGAAACGTATATATAATATATTAAAGGGTGAAAGTCATTGGTAACCCTCTTCCTTCTCAAAAACAGCCACTGTTCACAGTTTGGTGTCTGTGTATATTTTTATGCTTAACGTTGTATTCTTTTTAAAGGTCATCTTGTGCAGACAGTATTTTTTTTTAAAAAAGATTTTATTTATTTATTTGACAGAGAGAGACACAGGGAGAGAGGGAACACAAGTAGGGGGAGTGGGAGAGGGAGAAGCAGGCTTCCCGCTGAGCAGGGGACCCCCCCCCCCAATGTGGGGCTTAATCTCAGGACCTGAGATCAAGGTCATGATCAGGTCATGATCCCCTGAGCCGAAGGAAGATGCTTAATGATTGAGCCACCCAGACGCCCCTTACGCAGACCTATTTAGGGAGTTTATTATATTTTGAGTTCCAGGTTGACTTGTGTTGACAAGAAAGCTGGAGACCACCACTGGCAGGTGAGCCCAGAGAGATAGGAAATGGACCATGTGGACTTTTCTTTCTGGGAATGTTCCCTCCTGGGAACTGTGTGGTGTTGGTGATGCCTGCTGTGTGCCAGGCGGAGGAGGGGAAGAACCAGGGTGGGGGGTGGAGGGAATGGGGGAGGGAGCCAGGCCGGCTCTGTCTGGCCAGTGGGAGGTCTGACATCCCTCAGAAGAACTTGCTGAACCAGAAGGAATCCTGAGCCATCCAAGGTTCAGCTCCTTCGGCTGCTCCAAGGGGTTCTCCCGGATGGGGACGCCAGGACATGGGTTGATCTGCCCACTTCCACAGGAGCAAGAGAGTCCTTTCCAGAAAATCCCTCGAATACGGGGGAAAAGCTCCACTCCTCACCCTCGCCTGTCATTCCCCTTGAGTAAAAATACATTTAAAAATGGGAAAAAATGAGACTACAAGGAGGGAGAGAGAAGTCTGGTTTTGAATAAGGGCTGCCATGGTCCCCCAAGGCTCCCGTGCTTCCTGGGTTTGGGGGGACAGGGAACCTGACTCCCCTTGTGCATCCTAACACCACCTGATCTCTGAAATAGGAACCCAGATCCCCAAACGCTGGCTTTCTTCAGCCTCCGTTCCACGGAAGAGAAAAGGTCCTTTCGCTATAGTGACAAGATGGAGATGAAAGGCGAGAACAAAGTGCCACTGGGAGAGCTGTGCACCCCCACCTTGCAGTCAGGGCCAAGGCCAGACGAGTGCCCACCAATCTCCGTGGCTACCAACGCACATCCTGGCCCTCACTCTCATTCCTAGTCCCAGGCGTTCTGGGATCACACTCACGTCTGATCCGGGTGTGGGGAAGGGTCCAGGGCACCACAGTTCTCTGTGAGAGGCAGAGCAGCCTGGTGGTGACGAGAACAGGTTTGGGGATCACTCAGGTCTGGGTTCAAGTCCCAGCTTTGTCTCTTTCTCACCATAGGCAACTTTTGTCCATTTGAACCTCAGTTTTCTCATCTGTAAAATGAGTATAATATTTTACCTAAAGATGGGATGGATGATCCTTGTAAAGTGCCTGGTGTGGGTCTTGTCTTTTAGTCCTTTGATAATATGTCATTAGGGACACTGGCATAATCTTGCATAAGTCTTGGGCTGATAGGTCTGGGGAAAATCCTGACCATGAACAGTTCATCTTTTATTTTATTTTATTTTTTAATTTTTTCTGTCTAGAATTTTAAGAGTCTCAGTGAGTAAGTCAGATGGCAAACTCCCTGGACAAAAACCCTGGCTGGCTTGCTCTTGGCTGCCTCTCCACTGCCTGCCAGGGCCCGGCGCCCAGAAGGTGCTCATAAGCTGTTGCAGGAAGAAAGAAGGCATCAAAGGTGCCCAAGGAAGCGGGTTCTCTGCAGCCGGAGTTTGAGAGGCAGAAACACTGAGCGGAGACCTCAAGCCCCCCCACCCCACCCCGCCCCGGCCTCTTCTTGCCTCTCTTTCCCTGGAAGCCTGAGGACTTAGTAAACAGTATAGTAAACCCAAGTTTACTATAGTAAACTTGGGTTTACTATACCACCGAGTTAAGCCACAGATTAATCTCTGGTTGGCTGGATCCCATTTGGTCCCCAAGTTTAAAAAAAGGAAAAAAAAAAAAGGAGGTATAATTGAAAACCAGTAACAATGGAACACAAGTTCAGCTCTCTGGCCTGATTTTCCACAGAAGCTGGTGATGGGGAAACCAGAGCAGCCCCCCCCCGGTTCCGGAAGCTGCGCCAGCAGCGGTCCCAGGGCACGTGCAGTGAAAAGATACTGAGGCCGGATGCCTTCCCCCACCCATCTGCCTCCCCACCTCTGGGATGGGTTGGCTGCCCTCGCAGATGGGCCAACCCTTGTTCCTCTGTGTCCTGTGGTGCTGAGTCTCTGGTTGACTCTCTGCAGCCTTGCCCCACACTCCTTTCTCTATGACCGGGTGCAGCTGCTCACCCCCAGCCCCTCCCCTGCAGCAAGGCTTCCCACCTGCTGGTCCCAGGTCCCATCCCCTGAAGAGCTCAGGGCTGGTAGTGGGGAACAGGAGTGGGCGCCAGCCCATCGTGATGGCAGGTGGTCACAGTGACCTGCTCCTGCGCACCTGCCTCGCGCCCACTTCGCCTCTTCCTCATGATGCTGGGAAGTGGGTGTTGCTGTACCCTCAGCGTTACAGGCGGAGAAGCTAAGTCTTGGGAGTTGCGAGGTGCCTTGTCCAAGGATGGCAGCTAGGAAGGGGTTAACTTGGCTGTGACTATGGGAATACAAAAACAGGGAAGACAAGACCCCTGATTTCAAGGAGGCCCCCTGGCTAGCTGAGGGGATGGATGGATGGACGGACAGATGGACAGACAGACAGATAGAAAGCCATATTCAGAAACATAGAGAAATGCAACAAAGAGAGGCTGCCTAGGAGCCCCCTTTGTCCTCGATTTGATAGGCGACCAGTGAGCAGGACTCTCTGGCCCTGTCATTAGTTTGCTGTGTGACCTCAGTGATCCATTTAACCTCTCTGAGCTCAGTGGTACCGATTGCGAAATGAAGGCTTGGATGACACAACCTCCAAACTCCCATGGGACTCCAGGGTTCTCTGTTTTGGCCATGTCTCTCGACCCCACTGTTGTGAATCCACGCTCATACTGGAGAGGTAGCTGTGTGGTGGCGGCAGCGGACGAAATTTTAATTCTAACTTGCTGAAATCCTCCGCAAGCAGCAATTACAAGCTGGCAGCTGAGAGTTAGACACTTTTGTTCATGCCCATAAATATTATTTTTCCCTTAATTAGCAGCCAGCCTTTGAAAATCGGGCAATTTTTCAATTTCCCCAGCCTCGCAGGGAAAGAGTCGAGCTTTACACTGAGCCCAAAGGGGTTCAAATCCCAGTGCTGAGTTTTACGAGCCGTGAGTCTTTGGAGGGGAAGTTCCCGAAACTCTGTACTTCAGTTTCCTTACCTACAAAATGGGGATGATAATAGTACCCATCTCCTGGGGTCTTTATGAAGACGAGATAAGCTAACATGTGCAGAGATCTAGAATCGGGCCCAGAGCCCTGCGAGAGCTGTGTAAGTGTCGGCCTTTGCTACCATTGTATTTTTTTCTGTGTATATTAGCGTGCTCAGGCTGCCGTAACAAAACACCACTTGTTTTCTTCCCGGTTCTGGAGGCTGGAAGTCCAAGGTCAAGGTGCCTTCAGGGTTGATTACTCCTAAGCTCTGTCTCCCCGGCTTGGGGAGGGCCACCATCTCCTGGTGGTGTCACGTAGCCTTTCCTGTGTGCACACACATTCCTGCTCTCTCTCTCCCTTCTCACAAGCACACCCATCCCATAAGGTGAGGGCCCTGGACTTATGACCTCATTTAACCATGATTACCTCCTTAAAGCCCTATCTCCCAGGACAGTCACATCGGGGGTAGGTCTTCAGCATGTAAATGGAGGTCGGGGACACCATCCCATCCGTAATACCATGTGCTAGTGATCAGAGTGGGGTGGCTACCCTACGTGGTCTGTGTGGGACAGAGGCAGTGCCTGGGGCACCAGATTTTCAGTTGTAAAATGAAGCAAACCACGATGAGCTGGCACCCAAGTCCCAATGACAGCTGCTTCCTCCAGTGATTTTCTCTGCCTACCTAGCCCCTGAGTTCGGACCTTGCCTCGGAGGGACACCTGGGCCTAGGAAGGCTCATAGGAGGTGGGCAAAGATGGCAGCAGGAAAGCTTCTTGGCCAAGGGATGGAGAGCATGTGGCACTGGGGACTCCGGGAGAGTCTGGACCCTGCAGGGTTAAACCTACCTCAAGACAGAACATCCGCAAACACCAAGGGAGGGAACCAGCAAAAGCATTATCATGATTAATGTTATTTCAAAGACTTAATTTTCCCCCCCTCTTTCTGAGCTGTGTGTGTGCTGTTGTGTCGAATGCTGTCTCTTGATTCTGAGTGTCCTTCCCCTGGAGTAATTTGGAACAAGGTCAGTGTTTACCAGGCAGGCTTCCTCGCCTGTGCTGTACCCGCTGACAACCTTGTGAGGCTGGGGGGCTGTGAGCAGCAGGAGGCAGACTGATGGAGGAGGAATGGACCAGGTTTGATGGCAGAGGTGACGGGACCAGGCTTTTGGGCTGGAACCTCGCCTCACCCAGGGGCAGATGGAGTCTCCCGCCCAAGGGGCAGGAGCAGGAAGGGTGTCGGGTGAGGATCTAGACCTTTATTCTGTCTCTGTTCCTGTTGGCTGGAAAATGTCCTACTCTCTGTTTTCTCACCTGCAAAACGGGGCCAAGAATGGTATTTCCCCTTCCCGGATGGTTGTGCTAGTTCTTGGTTATAGGGAGTTTGCACGCTTCTCAGACTCAACGGTGCATGCCCATCCCCTGGGGCGGGAGTGGGGAAGAGACCATGCTAGTGCGCATGGGTGTCCACGCTGCTGGACCAAGGGAATGTAAGCTGTTAGCTCTGTAGGATGTGCTCCAGGTACATGCCGCCTGCTGTCATCACTCCTATGACCACTGTCATAATTTTGTCTCCTTCGTCTTTGTCAGTGGTATCACCACTTTCTTCTTTATGATCCCTGTCCTCACTTGTATCACACTTGGAACCATTGTTAGGTCTTATCTGTGCGCTGCTTCCTCCAATTCTCCAGAAGAGGCAATGAGACCCAGAGGTGGCTTGAGACCAGGGTTGAAGGCTGCCATGTTGACATAGACAAGAGCCTGATGGTTGGAAGTCAGGGGACAGATTCAAGTCCCACTCTGTACTTTGCTAATGAAGCCTGGAACTTTCCACATAGAAGAGCCCTTAAAGATCACCTGGTCTGACTTCTAACACCTCTAACCTTTGGGGAAACGCTACTGTCAGAGGGAGGAAAGGCTGCGAGTGAGGGTGTGCATGCTGCAGTTAGACAATCCTGCCTCCAGATACCCACTGCATCACTCGCTGGTTGTGTGACCTTGGGCAAGTCACTTCATCTGAATCTCGGTTTCTCATCTGTAAAATGGTGTGTGAGAGCCAGTTTCCATGACGGCCTCTAATGATCCCCATCTCCTGGTGTTGATGCCCTTCGTCAGTCTCCCCCGACCCTGTGCCAGGCTCAGAATGTGTGACCAACGGAATATGGCAGAAAGCCTGGTGTCCACTTGCGAGGTTAGGCGACCGGGTTATAAAACATGCTGGAGTTCCTGTCTTGGGTCCTCTCTCTCTCTCTCTCTCTTCCTCTCTTTGATGAACAGCTCTGGGGGACGCTGGCTGCCGTGTCCTGAGACTACTCAGGCAGCCCACAGAGAGGCCCAGGTGGTGAGGAACGGAGGTCTCCCAGCAGCCACGTGGCCGAGCTTGGATGTGGACGCCCCAGCCCCGGTCGGGCCTTACGATGGCACAGCTGCCCTGCCCACCAGCGTGCTGCGACCTCATGGGAGACCCAGAGCCATTAGGCTCAGCCGCTCCCAGGTTCCTGTGCCTCTGATACAGCATTGAGGTGACAAGCGTTTGTGGTTTGAAGCTGCTAAGATTTGGAGTAATTTGGTACCCACGAGTAGATAAATAGCACACAGGGAGGACAATATCTGTTTTGTAGTTTTGTTGTGAGGATGAATTCAGGTAAGCACTTTGCATAGTACATGACGCCTGCTAAAGGCCTCGTGATAGGTGACAGAACAGCGACATCATAAATGACAGTATCATTGACAACCCCCAGGGTCTCATGGCAAGGGTGAGACGGAGCTCATGATCAGGGTTCCTAGTTGCTCAGTTGTAACCATCTGTGCCCCCTGAGCCTTACTGACCTTGGTGGGCACTGAAGACTTTGCCAGAAAGGAAACAGCTGGGGCAGAGGGGGGAGAGGCAGAAAATGGCATGGTGGTGGGGACGGTCGCTGGGCTTCTGGGAGAGGGAGCAGCCATGGCCTGCATGGGGAGGTGTGGGGCTGAGACCCAGGATCATTGTGTGTGTGTATGTGTGTGTGTGTGTGTGTGTGCATGTACGTGTGTGTGTCTGTCTGTGTGTGTGCGTGTGTATTCATGCACATGTACACATGGGTGTGTGCATATAACTGCAAATATGGACATGGACATGTAGAACACACACATGGGTGTACCACACGTGTGCACGCACGTATGGGTGCACACAAGGATGCGTGCATGCACACACATGTGCAAATGTGTTTGTGTGCACGTGTATGTATGCACACGTGTATGTGTGTATAGGGTGTGTGTGTGTGTGTGTGTGTAGGTTACCTCTGTAGCCCCTTCAGGCCAAGACTGGCTGACTCCCTGATTTGCTGCTCGTTTCTGGGCTCGCCGTCTGAGGAGGGCTCAGAAAAACCACGGCAACAAAGGGCTTGTTAGTGAGCGGGCTGGAGGAGGCCAGGAACCCGGGGCATCTCGGAGGCCACAGAAGGAAAAGTTCATGGGGAAGGTCCACTGTGGTCTGTTTCCCTGGCCATGGCCCTGTGGGGCTTCTTTGGTGGAGAAATATCAGAGAAGGTATGGCTGGGAGGAAAGCCCCCTGAACCCCCAACCCCCATGGGCCAGGAAGTATGGGGCTCTTGTTGTCCCCAAAGACAGCTCCTTTGGGGTCGTCTGCTCCGAGGGCCTGGGCTGTAGGCACCACAACACAGTTCCTCTCCATGGTTCCCCCAGGCTCCAGGGAGTCTCTGACGTGAACCATGGAGACTCTCCAGATATAGTCATTGTAGAGACAAGAGAAATGGAGATACAGAGAGCTTGAGGGACGTGCCTTGGGTCACCAGCAGGCTGTGAGTCAGGGCAGGAATCTGGCGCTCCTTTTTGATCACTCTGTTCCAGGGCGGGACCTATGGCATCCTGGGACATGCTGGTCCAGAGGGGTCCTACACTGGCGGGCCCCTTCGGCCGGCAGATCGCCTGCCAGGAGAGCCAGCCCACCCTGTCCCACTGCAAGGGCCAGATGGACAGCCCTTTATCCCTGGTGTTCCCCACCCTTGCCTGTATCACAGGGAATAACTGGGGCAGAAAATCCTGGGGGAGCAGAAAGTCCACCAAGCTTGAGCCTGGCACCATCCAGGCTCCCGGTTGCCAAGCAGGTTGAAAATAGAATGGGTAAGAGGGGGCTTCTGGTGGGGGTGTGTGTGAACCACTGGAGCAGCTTGGCGACTGTCTCTCCTGGCTCTTGCCAGACCCTCCATCCCGCCAGATCCTGCCTACTGTGTGCCAGGAACATCTGGGAGAGAGTTTCTGGCAGGTTCTGGCTTGCAAAAATGGGTTATGCGGGGAGGGGGGGGTCTCAGTCATGTATTCACTCACAAGGACCTGGTCAGGAAGGCGAAGCAGTGTGTCCTGAGTGCCCGGTAGCTCAAGGCACTGAATAGAGCCCCTGACCCCCATCGCTGCCCCTCCCCTCACTCCTGTGACTTCAGAGCCCCTTTCACAGGTAAGACTGAGGCTTAGGAAGTGGCAGGGCTGAGATCTGAATCTAGGTCTGTCTGACTCCCAGTCCTGCTCTTTCCATCTCTAAGCATCTGTCTGAGTGTTCTCTACACCCACTGTGTCCAGGGATTGGTCCGGATACGGAGATAGAGAGATACAGAGATAAATGAGCTATGGGCCTTGTCTTCAAAGCACATACAGTTTCGTGGATGAATTAGCTGTTGCTGCTCTGTCAGTGCTGCAGAGCAAATAGCACCCCCAAACCTCTGTGGCTCATGAGCAATTACTCCTCTTGCTCGTTGCAGTTGGGGCTGCGGCCGAGGGGCTTGGCTGCGGGCTGCAGGTAGCAGCCCGCTACCCTGGTCTCTTGCTCTTCTTGCACCAGTGGCTATGCAGGGCCTGCTTCCATGGCTGGGCAGAAATACGTGATGTCCCCTAAGGCTGCATTTTGGAAGCGGAGCACTGTCCCGCCTAGCGCACATGCCCCGGGTCGCTCCGCCAAGCCCCACGCTGGTGGGAGGCGCTGCAGTCACGTGATGAAGGCAAGGCTGTCTAACTGTCTGACGGGGAGGCAGGAAGAATAGGGTACAATAATCCAATTGTCCGCAGCAGGGAAGACAGACAGCGATGATAATACTGTGGTGCATTTCATCAGATCCAACAAACCATCAACTGTAAGACACACCGTTAATTTCGCACGCCGCTAAGAAAGAAAAGCAGCTGCCAGCTAAAGTATGCCGCGACGCTTTCCCAGCTCATCGATTTTTTATTTTATTCTCACCGAAAGCTATCCGATACTTCCTAAGACGTGGAAGTGCCAACAAGACGAACGGTGTTGACCAGGTTCGTGCCCCCACGGGCGCTGGCATCTGTGTCGTGACTGGCGCCGTCTGGGGAGATGGTGAGATGTCATTGACATATTCTGGTTTCAGAGACGTTTAACATGTGAAAACGTGTTTTAAAGTTTTAGAATTGAGGACATCGCGTTGTTTACCCACGGTGAGCGCCTGCTCCGGGATGGATGCTGGGCTAAACATTTTCTGTGGGTCAACTCACTTGCACCTCCTGACTATGAGGGGAAAATGTGGTTCTCCCTGTTTCAAGGATGGGTAGAGCAAGGCTCAGGGTGATGTCTGAGACCCACACTCAGCAAGCGGGAGAGTCGGCATTTGAACCCAGGCAGCCTGAGTCCAGAGACAAAGTGGTTAAGAGCACAGACACTGAGATGAGCTGGATTTTGGCTTCCTCATCTGTAAAATGCGGATGAGAGAAGGGACTCCTGCGTAGCTTGTTTTGCATTAGGGTATACCAGAAACATGGTCAGGTGCAGAACACTCGAGACATGCTGTATGAGTACGGGGAGTACTTTTTGCCCCTTAGAAGCTCACATCAGTATCATAAAACTGGTCCTGAAGTCAGAGGAGGGAGTTACGGGAATCCGGAAAAGCAGGCCATCATGGTGTTCTCCCCTGATCCACGAGGGATCCATTCCCAGAACCCCCGTGGATGCCTGAAACTCTGGGTAGTACCAAACTATCTCATACTTACATGCAATAAAGTTTATAAGTTAGGCACAGTAAGATACTAACAACAATAATAATAACAACTAGAACAATGATAGCAATATGCTGTAATAAAAGTTACACGGATGTGGTCTTTCTCTTTCTCTCAGAATGCCCGATTGTGCTGTACTCTGCCTTCCTCTTCGGTGACATGAGGGGAGAAAATGCCTGCGTGACAAGAGGAGGCGAGGGGCATGATAGGGGCGTCGTGATGGAGCGTTAGGCTGCTGCTGGCCTTCTGACAGTCTATCTGCCTGCTTCTGGACTGGCCTTGACTGTGGGTGACCGAAGCCACCAAAAGTGAGATGGCAGATGGGGGGACCCCCACAGCTTTGTGATTTGGGGGTACCGTCGAGCGGTTTGATGTGAGGAAAGCAAAGGGTGCGTGATCCAGGCCTGTATTTATTGACTAAACGTATTTGTCTACCTATGAAGGTATCACACAGTGACTGGATTTGCAACCTTGGGGGTTAATTTTTAAGAACTGAGTTCTAATTCGTCTCAAATGTTCAGTGTGCAGGGTTTTCCCAAATGTCTACACCTCTCTTACCGCCGTCCCACTCTCAACAGAGAACGCATCCCTTACCCCCCAGAAGGTCCTGTTGTGCCTCTTTCCAGTCAAACACGTCCCCCCTTTGCCACCCTGTTTGTAAATTTCTATCCTTGCAAACCGGTTTGCCTGTGTTTGAACTTCATGAATGAGAATGGACAGAATGTGCTGGTTTTGAGTCTGGCTTCTTTCACTCAACCTAATTATCTAGAAGATTAATCCATGTATCAGTGGTTTCTTCTTTTTCATGGCTGAGTAATATCCCATCGGGCGCTGCTTAGCCCCGCCCCATCGCCTTTGCCACTCCAGAACGGTCCTTCCTGCCTGCTGGCTGGAAATGGAGCTGGGCCCTTTAAATTTCTTGCCAGCAGCCTGCTAAGCTCGGTCACTAGAGGGCGCTGGGGAGCCCGTGCGGCCACACGGGGCCCTGCTTCCTGGTTCAAGGCTCCCAGGCCCCTGCAGCTCCTGCAGCCCCTCCAGCGCCCAGCTCTTGCTTGCACAGAGGCCCGCAGCTCCCCCAGCGCCCCTTTGGAGGCGCTTTTCAGGTCAGGTGTCTCACCAGAGGCGGCTGTGCGGCCTCTCCCAGGGCAGATTTCTGGTAAGTTTCCCTGGGGTGGTTTTCTAGCAAGTTCCACAGCTGTGGCACCAGGCCAAGTGTTTGCCATGTGGTGGGCCACAGGCCTGTCTTGTTCAACAGAGTCTGGTTGGCGGCCCTGGCTCTGTGTGTGTGTGTGTGTGTGTGTGTGTGTGTGTTTGGGGGATTCTTCCTCGGCTCAGGGGTTTTTCTAGGGGAGTTGTTTTCTGCCTTAGGAGGGGACACTTTTGGGGGGACCTTAGCTCAGCCCTGGGTGGGAGTTTCTCCTTGGGAGGAGGCTATCTCAGTCTCATGGTGGGGGTGACTTGTAGGGGGAAGGGCTCTCTGTCAGCCCCAGGGTTCTCTTTTTTGTGGTTCTCTATCAGTCCCGGGTGGGGGTGGGGCTCTGCCAGGTGGGCTCTACCTCAGCCTGATGTGTATGTGTGGGGGGGGGTCTCTTCCTGAGAGGCTCTACTTTGGGAGGGGTCTATCTTGGCCCCTGAATGGCCCCTTGTCGGGAGCTCTACCTCAGCCTGAGGGGACTCTTTCTTGGGGAATTTATTTCATATCTGTGGTGGTGGGGACTCATCCTTGAGGGTCTTACCAAAGCCCCTTGAGGAGGCTGTTCTTGGAGGCAGGTGGCATTCTTAGGGGCTCTATCTCCGCCCTGGGTGGGGGGTCTCTTCCTCAGGGGCTCTATCTCAGCTGTGTGGGTTGTGGCTGCTGTTTTAGCTGCTATTCTTACATTAATTATAGTTCTCTTTATTCTTTATTAGCCAGTGCCACATTCATTCAATCCCCTATTAGAAGTTAATAATTCTTCCTGTGGAACTTTCCCTGTTGGAATCCCTGGGTGGTTTCTTTTTCTTGATTAGGCCCAAACCGACATAGAACTGGTGTCAGCAGTGATGCCGGGAGATGGGTTTGCCGAGATGAGGTCTGCGGGCTGGTTCGCGTGGGCTGGAGCGCGGTACCGAGCTCCTTGCCGATAGGAGACGGGGTGCTAGTCCCCCAAAGCATGCGGCGGCCCTGCGGTTAACCAGCTACCCCCTCCGAGCCTGATGGAGACGAGGTGCCCCCAAGGCACGTCCCTTGGGAGCCAGAGCGATGCTCCCGCTCACCGTTCATGGCAGTGGTGATGACTCTGAGGACTGTAGGGGGTGGGACGGATTCTTTCGAGGGTTCTAGAGCTTACAGTGAGGAGAGGACAAGCGCAGGTCCATTGGCTGAGCTCAAGTCACAGTCCGAGGTCTGGAGAGCCGTCCTGACAGCCTTTACAGGAGCTCTTATTTTTATTTTTCTTTTCATTTTTTTTTTTTTTTTAACAGCAGCAGGGCTGGTGTTTGCTGGAAATCGAACATAAAATTTAATTGTGTTGGTTGCCGAATTGCAACCACAATGGAATTCACGTCTTAACAGATTTCTTGGGTAAAAATTGGGGCGTTGATTGGGAAAGAAAGGGGCCCTGAAACATGGAATGGGGACGTCTCTTGGTCCCTGATGAAACTGACGCTCTTAAACTCCGTGTGGCTCCAGGCCCCCCACTATTGCTGTTGGTGGCCTTCCCGCCTGTGTCTGAGGAGGATTGTTCCCCTCTGCTTAAAAACCCTGTGATTACCTTGGAGTGTGGGGGGGACAGGTCTCTTAAGAAGGGGTGCTCATTCTCCTCGAGACTTAGCAAGACTACCGTTGTTTGTTAGAAGCCTCTACCAAAGGCCGAGACCTCAGTAGTCCCACTAGGACACTAGTGGAAGCACCCCAAGACTGGCAAGACTTTGCTAATACACATCAGCAGAATTCCAGGGACCATGCATAGGAGTGGATTTTAAGGATTTTATCTTTTTTTTAAAAAAAGAATTTATTTATTTATTAGAGAGAGCATGCATGAGAGCTCGTGTGTGCACACACATACTGGGGGAGGGGTAGAGGGAGAGGGAGAAGCAGACTCCCCACTGAACAGGGAGACTGATGCAGGACTTGATCCCAGGACCCTGGGATCATGACTTCAGCCGAAGGCAGATGCTTAACCGACTGAGCCACGCCAGTGCCCTGATTTTAAGGATTTTAGACCAAAGAGGGCAGGATATAACACTAGGTGGGGAAGATTTCATTGTCATTGATGTACTTCCTGTACTTCCTTCCATGCTAATGACCTGGATTTGGTTATTAGCATGTGCTGCTGACCTTGGCTCGGACAGCTTCCTTGGTTGATTGACTGACATCTGGGCCCGATAGTAGCCCAAGGTTAATGAAGCTGTGATGTCATGATGAGGAAGAAGGAGTTCAAAGGCATGGGGAGGCAGGAATGCTGGACTGAATGTGTGATGTGTGATCTGTACCGCCTCCCTGCCAGCTGTGTTCCATGAGAAAGAGCGGAGGACAGAGGCATGGAGAGATACGTAGTGGGGGAGCATCCTTGAAATGCTCCGTGGCTTTTGTAGGCTGGGTGTGGCTTGAGAGGCTGCCTCCGCTGAGATTACCTCCCTGATTGCAGTGGGTATCAGGGCATCCTGGAGGTCTCTGCTACTCCAGGATGGCATATCCACGGCCAGGCAGCAGGGATATATGGGCAATCAGAATGCCTTGCCCCCTAGGGATCTCCGCTGGTGCCTGGTGGATCACAGTGTCCACCATCCCTGGAAATGAAATAAATTACAGCCTTGATAGATATGATATAAAAATCTCTGGGTCTGCTCGCCAAAACCTGCCATGCATTGCCATGACAGAGGGTCTTTGCCTCTCCTCCAGGTTCCATAGCTGTCAGCTCATAAGCCTAGAAAGCCCTAGGGCGGCCAAGTCCCCCTGCAGAAGAAGCCTTGTCACTGCTGCTGGTACTTACTGTAAATATCCCTCCAAACCTCCCCCGAGGGGCCTGGGCCATTTATCAGAGTGATGTGGACTGAGAAAAGGGAAATAGGTGGGTCAGGGATCAACACTGATTCCTGGGAACCCACAATGCCTCTCTGACCCTGAAGTCCACAGGGGGCCATTTGGCGGTCAGGTGATAGAAAGTGGAGCCTGATGCACAAGGTTCCCCATGGCCCACGGACCCCCCCCCCCCCCCGCCCCCCCCCCCCCCCAGGTCGTCCCCCCAGTTCCTGAATAAGTAATTCAGGAGGTAATTAGGTCATGAGACCTAAATATACTTAGCCAAGAACCATTCTCTCCCCTTTCCATTTATTTATTTGTTTTAAATATTTTATTTGTTTGAGCGAGAGTTAGAGCATGAGCAGGGGAGAAGAGGAAGAAACAGGCTCCCCGCTGAGCAAGGAATCTGACACGGGGCTCGATCCCAGGACTCGGCGGAGATCATGACCCGAGCCGAAAGCACACGTTTAACCGACTGAGCCACCCAGGCATCCCTCCATTTTTATTTTACATGCCAGTTTTGGGAAATGAACCTTACAATTTTGTCCTTGGGTGACAGTACCCTATGGGACTGTGACCGAGTTTGAGGAGTAACAGATACGGTCCGAGGTGACTTTGGGGGCTGTTAGGTCCATTTTATGGGAAGTATAAGAATGATGGCTGCGTCTTCTTGGGTAGAAATACAGAGTCGTGTTTACAGGAGTTCGGTTGCGTCAGGAGGGTTCCTATGGAGGCTGAGGAGTCAAAGGGATGGAGGGCACGGCTTAGCCCCCCCATCGCCTTTGCCACTCCAGACTGGTCCTTCCTGCCTGCTGGCTGGAAATGGAGCTGGGCCCTTTAAATTTCTTGCCAGCAGCCTGCTAAGCTCGGTCACTAGAGGGCGCTGGGGAGCCCGTGCGGCCACACGGGGCCCTGCTTCCCGGTTCAAGGCTCCCAGGCCCCTGCAGCCCCTGCAGCTCCTGCAGCCCCTCCAGCGCCCAGCTCTTACTTGCACAGCGGCCCGCAGCTCCCCCAGCGCCCCTTTGGAGGCGCTTTTCAGGTCAGGTGTCTCACCAGAGGCGGCTGTGCGGTCTCCCCCAGGGCAGATTTCTGGTAAGTTTCCCTGGGGTGGATTTCTAGCAAGTTCCACAGCTGTGGCACCAGGCCAAGTGTTTGCCATGTGGTGGGCCACAGGCCTGTCTTGTTCAACAGAGTCTGGTTGGCGGCCCTGGTTGTGTGTGTGTGTGAGTGTGTGTGTGTGTGTTTTCTGGGGGTTCCAGCTAGCTCTGGAGGGACACCTCTCAGCCTGGGGCAGGCAGATGCTTCCCTGGGGGCTCTGTGTCAGCCCCAGAGGGACCCCTCCCTGACACTCTTCTCTGGAGCTCTCTTCGGCTCTTTCCGGCCGGCCTCTCGGGAATCCCATCGTCCATTACAGCGAATCACTCCTTACGGGGGACGTTTCCCATGGGGTGTGGGTGCTCCCTCCCCACTGGCTGCAGACGGATTTACGTGGCGTGTTGGAAATCACTGTTTGTTCATCCCTGTTCACAGTGATATTTCCAATTCGGGGCTGTTATGAATAATTTGCTCTGCATATTCTCCCCTGGACCCGGCTTTCGGTGTAATATGTTATCTCCTGGAGAGATGCTTTGAGTGGGGTTCCCCTGCAAAGGCCAGGCTAAGGGGCTTTTCGTCTTGTCTAGATGGTGCTGCGGGCTTGCTGGGAGCTTTATGAGCCTGTTTTTTTTTTTTTTTTTTAAATAGTGGTGGTGAAATTCAGTGTGAGTTCTAGAAGGATCTCTTGGCCTTGTGTGTGTGTGGGGGAGGGGCACCAACGCTTAACTTCCTAGATGGAGGTGGCAGCTCAGCCTAGTGACTCCAGGCCTGTGACTTTGCTCCATGATCTTGTTGCAAATCTGTGAAATGGGAATGTTCTCGTGCATCCGTAGGACGGTGGGGAGGACTGATGGGATAAAGCCTGTGGGCCTTGGGCACGGGGCCGGCAGGAGTGAGGGCCTAAGGGGTGGTAGTCAGAATGCAGAATGCTGCTGTTATTAGATGCTTGAGCTGGGGTGTCCTGCTTTCTCCCTGGCACTAAGTGTCGTGGATCTAGAGACCGAGAACCTAAAGGAGTGGGGAAGGGTGTTAGTGCCCCATCCACAGGTGCCTCTGGACCCAGAAAAGCTAGGGCCCCTGCTGTCCAGTGCTGCCCAGGGCTTGGCACTTTCCCAGGCCCTGCTGATCCTTCCTTTTGAAGAGTGGACCCTCAAGGTGGCCTTGGGTTCTGGGCTCTCTGCCCAGCCCCCTGACGGTTACCTCGGTGGGCGCCCTGCCAGCCTGAGTCCTGAGCGGCCGCACCCCAGCTAGTCAAACGGCCATGATTAGTCAAATAAGATTTCCATCTGTTGAGGAATTTTGGAGAGTTATTACTGGCTATAAAAGCGATCGGAGGAGAAGGATGGATCGGAGGGGGTAAGTGCCGCTAATTCTGTGGAGTAGCGACTCTTAAATAAGGCTGCAGATGTCCTTATCAGAGTGAGCCAGGTCCCCATCGCGGTCTGGGCTGGAGGGGGTTGGGCCGCTGTGGTGTTGGGTCCTTCCCTGCAGACGGAGGAAGAAGAGGGGTGCTGGATTGGAACTTTGGGGGTTATTGTGGCATTTAGGAAGATCCTGGGTGTGAAGGGCCTTGGGCAGCGTCTGGCACACTGTTGGAGCTTAATGGATGCTGGTTTCTGCTCTCCCGGCTTCCTGCCCTTCTTCCCCTGGGGACTGAGTCAGCCTCCTGCACAGGGCAGCCATCTCTCTGGGCCAGGTTCTTGCTGTCCCAGACCCTGCGGGGCAGTTCCTGTAAGGTTGGAGCCTCCGTCACTTCTCTAAAATGGCCCATCCCAAAGGAGCCCTGGGCGGGAAGATTTTTGGAAATGTGGCCCTCGCATCCTTCGGCTTCTAATATATGGCTTTCCTCTAGGGCTCGGTTTGTTTAACCCCCTCAGCATCTGGGGATGAAGTGACATTGTGGGCAGGAGGGTTTTGCGGGGGGGCCTCATCTGAGGTTATCTGAACCCCAGGTGCTTCTGCTTTCTTTGGGGAGGGGACAGAATTTTATTTTTTTTTAAGATTTTATTTATTTACTTATTTGACAGAGAGAGAGAGAGAGAGAGAGAGCACAAGTAGGCAGAGCGGCAGGCAGAGGGAGAGGGAGAAGCAGGCTCCCTGCTGAGCAGAGAGCTTGATGTAGGGCTCGATCCCAGGACCCTGGGATCATGAACTGAGCTGAAGGCAGAGGTTTAACTGACGGAGCCACCCAGGTGCCCCTCTTTATTATATTTCTGATGCTTAACAAGACTGTACTTTGGGGGTAACCAGGGGCCTGGTGGCTTCAGAGGACCAGGGAGGTGGGCTGTCTTGCTGGAAGGAACTGAAACATAACCAAGTCCACCCCAGGGTAGAGGGGTTCACAGGGTCCAAACCCTCAAACGCAGGGCTCTGTGGCCCAAGCATCGGAAGGCCCATAGTCTCCTGCCCGCTGGGCCAGGGGTCTTCTCACCTGTCCCTCCTTACCTCCCCTGCCCACCTGCCCGCCTCCCCACCCCTTGGGCCCTTTAAAACCGTAGGCCCATGCCTGGGCCCCCACAGCTGACCACACTTCCGTGCGTCAGAGTCAGCTGTAGAAAAGCCCGCATGTGTGGCCAGTGGCCATCAGAATTCAGTCCTTCTGGGGGTGGCTGTGCTCGGGGCTGGTCACTCTCCCGGGGTCCCTTTCTCTCTGCCAGATGGTTCGAGCATGACTGCTCAACAGCGGTTTACACTGGGCCTGGAGGCCCCTGGTCTTTGACTCTGGAGCCACGGGCCTGGGGCTGAGCAGGGTAGGGCATGGGGCTGGCCGGGCTGGGGGGCTGCGTTGGCATGAGGAACTGAGCCCTCCGGCCTGGTTGTGCCCGTGGCGGAAGCCTTCTCCCTGAGCGTCCTCAGCCCCTGGGTCCTCCCTGACGACAGCTGTGGAGGAGACCATCTGGCTTCTGGCTGGGCTGCTGGGCAGGACCCTGACCTCGTGGGGACTCAGTTTCTCTCCCTGTGAGTGCGGACGATAAGGCTAACTCGTAGGGCCGGGCGACAATGGAACGAGCCTGTGGCTGGCTCCTTGCTTGCCTCTTTGGGGCAGGCGAGGAGAAAGGCTGGTCGGTAGGTGTATGCCTTGCTTCAGGCTCCTGTCTCTGAGGACTGAGACCTCGGTGGAGGGGAGGCTTTTGAGGCTGGAGTGAGCCAAGTCTCCGGAATTCCCTCCTGCCCCCCTGACAGAGAGGGGACCCAGCAAAGGTACCTGTGGGCTCTGGGGCCGCCGTGGGATTTTTGGTGGTTTCCTTCCTGCCTGGGTATCATGATGTCTGCAGGTGGGCGGTGGGTGGTGGGCACAGGGGGTCTCCATCGGGGCCACTCCTGCGGTGGTCCTGGGCATGGCTCCTGGTCACTGTGCTCCCCGCTCTTCTGTTAACCTTCCCCCAGCTCCCACCTGCTTGGATGTCAGGATGGCCCCCCCTAGCCCTCAGCTGTCCTGATTTCACCCATGACAAACCAGGTTTAGGGATTTGCACTGGCTGGAGAGAGGGTCCAGCTGGTTTCAGGAGGCAGAGCTCACACTTCCTGTCATTTTATCAAAGTCAGCACTTACGTATTGAACTATGCGCTCTTATGCCAGATGCTGTGCCGGGGCAGAAGGCGGTGCTGCGGTCTTCTATGGGGAACATTCCTGGTTCCCTCTTAGGCACATCTGTACCCCTCTGTCCCATGGTTCTCCCGCCTCAAGCTCAGGGAGGCTTAGATCCCGTGCGCCTGGCCTTCTCCTGGCCCAGGCGTTGGGAGACCCAGAGAGCTCAGAGCTCCCCCTGATGCCCCACTCTGCCCTCTCTTCCCCATTGTTGAACCCCAGAGGAGGGACCCCAGCCCCTCCACGGCTCCCCGGGCCCCTTGTTTCCAGCCTGCGAGGAGAGTCTGGTGACCTTCCCAGAGGGAGGAGGGTGCCGGGGATCCCTCCTCTGCCCAGAGAGGTGTCTCAAGGGATCGCTTACATATTTTTCTCTTCTCACTTCCTCATTGGCCAGAGGCCTTCTCCGTGGGACAGTTCCTGGGGTTTCTGGGTTCATGAGCACGCCTTGGGCATGAGAAGGCTTAGAGCAACATGATCCTAAATGTCTACCCCGCCCCCCAGCCCTGCCAGGGGCAAGAGGCTGGGAGCCTCGGACCTGACAAGGTGTAGTGTGTGGAGAGGTGGGTGTCTGCCCTTGGGGAACTTAGAGACAGAGCTCTGGGCCTCAGTCTGAGACTTGGTTTCCCCTTGCTCAGTGAGGAGGGTAACCCCACAGCGGCCACCGAGGTTAAATGAGGCAGTGGGTCCTCTATGCTTCCCATCCTGGTCTTCGTGGTTTTCGATGATGCGTCCCAGACCCGCGCAGACAGCAAAGGACCGGAACAAAGCCACATGGGTGCGGCAGAGGGGGGCCCCTGATGTGTGTGCGAGCCTCTGGCTGGCCCTTCCCCTTGGTGAACAGCGGTGGGGCAGGCCTGGTGTATGACCCTGCGGTCCTCCATCCTGAAGATGCCTCGGTCCTTCCAGTGGCTCGGGTTCCTGAGGGGGCCCCCCCACGGACGACCCCACCCCCAGCCTGATGCCCCCTCCAGCCTCCCCTTCCTTGTCTCCCCCGCATGCTACTGACCGTCCACCAGCCCCGCTCCGCAGGCCGCCTGAGCGTGGCCAAGCGCCTGCCTTCTAATAGCTGCATATTTCTGCAAAAAGATTCTCCTCTTCTCCAGACCCTTAGTCCTCCCAACTTTGCCCACCTGGGTCCCCGGGGGCCTTCATGCAGAAGCTGGTGTGCTGCGAGGCCCAGCAGCTGCTTCTCTCTTCCTCACTTTCCACGTAGCCTCCTGCAGAAGGCTGTGGCCTCTTTGCTCACACTCCGGGCGCCTGCCCACAGCCCAGGGGTGGTGCTGGGCTTTGGGCCCCGGGCAGTGGCAGAAAGTACCTGGGAAGAGCTGCATTATGCTCCAGGGCTGCTGTGTTCTGGTCCGTTCTAGGGCATGATCACTTATTTGTGATTGGTCTGCGCTCCCCCCGCCCCCCCATGGGAGACGTGGAGGAGGCCCTCCATGGCAGATCTGAGGACAAACCCTCTGTCTTTCCTTCAGCTTCCAAGGCCCTGGGACCTGCCTACATCTTGCCCTCCAGTCCTGCAGTCTCTGGCTGATGCAGCAAGATGCTTCAAGCCCTTGACGTTGGTCGGCCCTGGGCAAGGCACCTGTGGGTGCCTTATTTTATTTAGTCCTTATAATGACCTGACCTGATATTATTCCTGTGACATCCCTTCGGGCAGATGACACAAGAATCAGCCTTATTCTGTGGGGTCAGAAGTCAGGACTGGCTTCCTAAACGAGAACTTTCCAGCAGTGGGCCAGTGGGCCTCATGGTGCTATGGGTTTTCCAGTGAGGTGGTGAGCATCCCATTGTTGGGAGTATTCAAGCAGGGGCCGATTGTTCAGCTGGACAGAGAGGACAGTTCTCAGGTGGGAGGGGCTGGGCTGGGAGGCCTGTGGGGGGTCTGCAACTATCAGGATCACAATCCCCTGAGCCTTGAATTCTCTGCTCTAGATAGGAGAGGGAGTCAGTGCTCCCGTTCTCAGGATGAGGAACTGAGGCTCAGAAGCAGGCATTTCTGTGCCTGGGTCTCTGGTCCCTCCCCTTTCTTCTATTTACTCTGGATGGCCAGGTTCAGAGCAGGTCACCCCTGTGTCTTGCTTGGTGGAAGCACAGTGACCTTGGGGTCGGGGAAAGGGGGTTTGATCTAGTTAAATATTTCTCCACTCACTCTGCTAAGCATGAACCCTCCCCTGAGCACTTACTGTGTGCCAGGCCCTGAGGACATGGGGCTCCGGGGAGGTGGTTTCTGCCCTCAGTGAGCTCATTTGAGTGTAACCAATGGAGGAGGGCTTTGCCTGTGGTTCCCAAGCATCAGAATGAAACCCTGGCCTTGCTCAGATCGAAGGATCCGTCATCCGGGGCTGGGTCTGGCCATCTGTGCTTTGTCACAAGCTCCCCCAGGGCATCGTGGCTGAGACCCAGATTCAGGAAATGGGGACTTCTAACTCCGAGGGGGCTCTGTGGAGCCGCTGGGGGGCTCCAGCCAGAGGGCAGGTGCGGGGTGGGGGGTGCCACTGGGATCCAGAGTCGGTGGGGAGAGGAGGCCAACTGGAGGTGCTGGACGCTTCCCCCACTGCGTGAAAGGCAGCAGGCGAAGGGCAGTGGCAGGTGGCTTCCTCTTGTCATGGTGGGTCCTGGTCCCCTGGGGCTGGGGATTTTTATCCCCTTTGTTCACCACTGTCTCCCAGTGACTAGAACGGGGGCTGGCATGAGGAGGGGCTCACACTTCTGTAGGAGTGAACCTCCTAAGGCGGGACAGCCCTTCCTTGCCTTCAAGCCACACCCCCAGCTTGAGCGCTACGGACCGGTCCCTCTCCACGGCTGGCTCCCCCACTCCCAGCTTGGGGTTCGCCTCTTTGGAGGGTCTGCCCTGAGCCCGGGGCTAGTTACACACACGCCATCACCTCTGCTTCCTCCCCAGCATGAAATGTCCTGTCCCCACTGCCCCTCGAGGTGAGGTCTGGCTCTTGGTGGGCGTGGTGGGCGCTGCTGCCCCGAACTGATACCCTTGTTCTCCTGCCTGCTTGGCTTGACAGCAGCTCTTGAGTCGATGAAGTGACATCGGCATCATTCCCCGGGGCCCCGAGGTGAGGCAGAGGTTCCCCCAGCTCCCGGGGAGCTAGAGCTCACCCCAGGCTCAGATCAGCCGGAGTTCATGCAGCCAGCCCTCCCGCGAAGTAATTACTGTAATTTCCCCTGCACAGCCCTCAGCTCTCGGGTGATATTGTGACCGATATGTGAGTAGCGGGAACACTCCCTGCCCTTGTAATTGAGGGTTTGGAGTCACTGCTGACATCTCCAAAGGGAGCCGGGGCTTCGTGGCGTGTGTCGGAGGCGTCACCTTTGAACTCTGGCTTTTTGACTCCGTGGCCGCTCTGCAGATCCAGTAATGACTCATGGGAGAGATGCGTTGTCTCCCCCAGCCCTGTGTTCCCATCCCTGGTCCAATCTGGAGCCTTGCAGTAGCCCTGTGAGCCAGAGGCAGTGTGTGGCCCTGACCCGGCCGGGGAGAGAAGTTGTGTGAGTTGCGACATCGTGCAGTGTGGGAGTGGCAGGGCCGGGCTGGTGTCTCTTGCACCCACAGTGTGAGTTTTGTCACTGTCCCTTCTGTGTAGGTGCCCTGTGAAAGAGGAGCCCCTGATGATTCTATCACCTGGCTCAAATTGTTATAGAAGAGCATTAATAAAAGCAAAAACCATGACTTTGGGCTCTGAGGGCTCACCAGGCACTGTCCTCCTCGTCTTACAAGTTAAACGCATTGTACCTCCTGGCAACCAGCCATGGTGATGGTCCCTGACTTACTGATGAGGGACCTGAAACCCAGAGGGCAGGTGCTGACCTGAAGACAGGGAGCCAGAAGGTGATAACGCCCAGATTGGAGCCCAGGCAGTCTCCAGCCCTGAACTTCTAACCATCCCGCCGTGCGAATGGCAGAAAGTTGACATTCCTGGACATGTAGTGTTTCTTGTTCGGGGAACTCATTAGTCCATTTTTTTCATCCACCTCCTTATTCATTTACTCATTCAGCCTTATTTATGGATCCTTGTTATTGCCAAGCATGGTTCTAGGTGTTACAGATTCAGTCCTGAATAGAACAAATTTCCCACCCCCATGGAGTTTCCATTTCAGTTGAGGGAGGCAAATCACAAGCAGACAAGGGACACAGTTTCAGATTAGGAGAGCTATGGAGAAGAATGAATGGAAGGGGGATGTGGAGTGATGGGAGGGGGAGCCTACCCAGTGTGGTCAGGGATAGGCTAAGCAGAGACCACAAGGAAGCAGGAGAACATGGGGAAGAGATTCTTGGCACGGGGAGTGGCATGTGCAAAGGCCCTGTGGTAGGCCTGTGCAAATCATGCTTGAGGACCTGTAGGGAGGATGGTAGGAGGTAAGGTCAGAAGGGTGAGTGGAGAGATGCTGTTGGGAGGGGGGGAATGGTGCATCTGAGTCCCGCTTCCTCCAGAGGGAATGACATCATCTGGCTCCCATTGTTGAAGATAGGCTCTTGGTTGGGGGTGGGGGGTGAGGCAGAGGCAGAAGGACAACCCAGAAGCTGGTGGTATAGAGGAGAGATGATACCGGCTGCCTAGACCAGGGTGGTTCTAAGGAGTCTCTTTGAAATCTCTCCTCTTGACCCTTCCTTGTCGGGCTGACTTCTGTGTGTCCCTCCTTGGCAGCTAGGACCTTCCCTGCACTTGTGCTGGGGGTGAGTCTGGCTGCTTCTGTGCCTCGGCCCCGGTGTGCTGCTCTTCAGGGCCCACTAGGCTGCCTTGCATCAGCCTCTCGGAGCTTCGGAAGCCCTTTGCTCTCGGATATTGAATAAAGATCTGTGCACGCTGTGTTTATCCTACTTAGGTGTTCAATATCTATTTTGGGCATCTGCAGAAATACCTAGTTTGTTTGTAATCTGCTCAGTTCCTTTTGTTGTTGCCTTTGTTTATTTATTTCTTCAAACAAGAACTATCCCCCCCCCCCCCCCCCCCCCCCCCCCCCCGTGGCTTCTTGGCTCCCTTGGATTCTGTGGGCTGATGCTGGAAGGTGTTAAGCCATATTACTTAAGTGGTTGGCAACTTGGCCTTTTCCTGAAAGCATGAGGGTCATGGTGTGTCTGGCTGTGCCCGAGTCCCTCCAACGAGACTGGGTGTCTGTGGGGTCGGTTCTGAGAGCTGGATGAGCATGTATCTAGGTGATGCGAGGGTTTACACTTTCAGGTAGAGCTCTTTTTTGGGGGAAAACCACGGATGTGGACTCTGGTCGACATCAGCAGGAAAGGAGGTGATCAGGAGGCAGCTTGCACAATCAGAGGCTTGGCTGAAGGATTGGTTGTGAAAGACCAGGGACCCAAAGCCTTCCAAGATCCCACGGGGATGGGTGGTCCCAGTCATCTTGAAATGATTCTGCAGTTCTGGAAATTCCAGGTCCCGGGAGAGAAGGCATCTCAGGGATGGGGTGTGGGCCATGTGACCCATCCTGGTTTGGCGGTGTCCTGCCAAGAGTGCATTTTAGAGGGGAGGTCGGTCCTGGAAAAGCATCTGCGCATGCCGGTGTCCGAAGAAGAGGGGACAGGTGCTTGGCTGCTACACGTGCCCTCTGTCCCCAGCAAGGATCTCAAAGATGTGCGAGTTGTCCTGGCCTTTGAGATGCCAAGGGCTGTGTCTGTCCCACATAGAGGGTTACAGAATAGGGCCAGATTCCTCTGAGTGATTGGGGGACCAGAGTTCAGGGCAGACAGAAGTTTCTGGGTCTGGGGGAGGCTGCAGCCACACTGGGTCTCACTGGGCCTTGAGGGCTGGGTACTCTTGGTAGGGAGGGTGAGGGGTGCTCCAAGTGAGGCTCGGGCAAGATCACAGAGGCTGGGATGGAAGTGGAAGTGGAGAGGCTTTCGTGGAAGTGGAGAGCTGCTGGTGGGTGACTGCGAGGGAGTGGGGAGTCTGCGGAAGTGACAGGCCGAACATGTAATTGAACCTCTGTCTGAGGAGCTCAGGCTTAAGAGGGCAGCTGCATCTGGTTGTGGTGGAAGTGGACTGGGAGGAGTGCTTCTATAGAGCACCTACTGTATACCTACACTCCACTAAGTGCTTTGTTGTGGTCTTTTTTAGCCTGTACCGTGACCCAACTCGACAGTACTGCTGCTTACTCCTGCTATACAGAGAAAGACGCAAGGGCTCAGAGAGGCGACTTGGTCAAGGTCACACAGCTAGCGAGTAGCGAAGAGAGGGTTTAACCCCAGGCCTGGCTAACGTTCTCTCCTTGTCTGGGTTACAGAATCATCAGCTGTGAAGCTGGGCACCCTGCAGAGCGGCTCTGGGCTTTTGTCCACATATTTTTTTTCCTCCATATTCTTAGGTGTGTGGAGTGTGGCTGTGACCAGGCAGACATGGCTAGGGCAGTGGGGTTGCAGCGGGTCCGAGGAGACTTTCTCTTTTTTCCTCCACCCTCCCTCCCCCACCCTGCAAAGTGCTAGAACAAAGCTTGCAGAACTGGAGTCAGCAGAAAAATCTAATTTTCTCCTTGGACACGTTTGTAGCTGACAGATATTAACCCCACCTCCAAACTTTCCTTCCAGGCAGGTCTGAGCTGAGTCTTACCCTGGACATTGGGTAAGGAGTTCACTGTGTGTTTTTAGGCAAGATGTTTCTTCTCCGTGGGCCTCAGTATTTCTACCAGTAAAATGGGAGTAGCGGTACTCAGGGTGGGTTGGGGCATCATGAATGCAAATGCTAGCGTAGGGTGGGCCCTCCACCCTCCAGGAAAGACAAAGATGTGAATTGGGTGAGGGAAGAGGATGCTGGGGATGCAGGGGTCCTGCCTGGAGGGGCAAATCCTGTTTTGGTCTAATTGGTTGTCACTTTATAGGGCTGCCATTGCCAGATCTCTGAATTATTTTAAGAAAAGCCAGAAATCTGAGTTGCACTCTTTAATATTTCAAAATTTAAATGTTAGCATTTAGAAATTTTGGGGAAAAAAATACAGGCCCATCCATGAAGGCAGCTTCCTGGGCTGAAATCGGCCTGTGGGTCACCGGCTGGCAATGCCAGAGTGGGATTATTTGGGTTTCTTCCAGCTGGACGAGGTACAGCTCCGTTTCATATGCGTATAAATAAAAATCAAATATTTGCCTTCTAGATCTATTGACTTGTAATTATTGATGAGCCCGAGGTTTATAATGCACGTCTGAGCTCAGAAGTGATGATGGGGTAGAAAAGTCTTTGAGAAACTTTAATCACAGATTAGGAATCCCTGAGCCTGTCTCTGTCCCTCTGGACTACTGCCTCTTATGTCTGTCTTTAATCCTTCCTGGAGCAGACACAGCCTAGCCTGGTTTCCATGGCAACAGAGCATGCTACCTCTCCAGATTTGGAGAGGGAAAAGCAGGGCGGGTGGCCTTGAGGTTTCTTTAGCCTGGACTGCACAGGGATTTCTGCTTTCTATCTTTGTAAGATCATGGGTGGAACAGTTTTATTGGAAGCCAGTGGGCAGCCCAAGAGCAAGATTTATTGGCTCTCATGAATTTTTAGAGACCTCTGGCTAGAGCTATTGACTTTATATCACATCTGCTACTGTTCCCAGTTTGGAGGGTCTTTGTGGATCAGTTCTGGAGTATCCAGAGAGCAGTGAGTTCGCTGGTCCTTTTTAGGGTAGGCTTGGGAAAGACCTAAAAGAGCCAACAGTGTTAGAAGAGGGTCCGGGGGTCATAGTGGCCAGTAGGCAGAGCAGGTGTTCTGGTCATTCCCACCAGGCACAACGAAGCCAAGAGGGCCCATTGATGGTGGAGAAGGATGGCTGCCCTGGAGCTAGGGTGTGTGCTCTCAGCCCCAGGCAGCAACCAGGAAGACTGCGGGAGTGGGTAAGACACGGACACTGGAGTCTGACTGCCTGAGTTCGAATCTTGACTCTACCACGTGGGGCTCTGGGACATGGGCAATTTATATCACTGAGTTTCTGCATCCTTATCTATAAGATGAAGACTATGGTACTATGGTACTAATATCCTCATAGGCTATTGTAAGATTGAAATGGTGCATGTAAAACTTATAGCATATAAATCAGCAAACTTTTTGGGCATACTTTTTCCGTAAAGGACCAGCTAGGAAGCATTTTAGGCTCTATGGGCCATCTTGTTTGCCAAACTCATCAAGTCTGCTGTAGCGACTTGAAAGCAGCCATAGACAATATGGAAATGATGGACGTGGCTGTGTTCCAATAAAACTTTATTTATAGACACCGGGATTTGAATTTCATATACTTTTCATGTGTCACCCAAGAGTCTTCTTTTTCTGAGTTTTTCCCCCAACGCTTTAAAAGTGCAAAAGCCACTCTTGGCTCAGAGGCCACATAAAAGCCGGCAGTGAGCTGGATTTGGCCCATGGGCCGTGGTTTGCTGACTCCTGCTGTAGGATAATGCCGATGATGTGTTCGTTAAGTGTTAGTCACTGATGCTACCTTTATGGTCGACCGTTATTCTTTTCATCCTGGGAGGGTGGGTTGGAAGCATTAAAATATTTGGCCCAGAAAGAGAGGATTTTGGCCGGGGGAGGGAGCATGCATAATAATCATACCACTCAGGAACGGAAGATGTTATCCCGGCGGAGGTATCCTCCAGGATTTGTGGGCAGAATTGACAGGGAGATGGATTTTTGGCTCCAAGGCTTCTAGCAGCTCGTTGCAACAGACGGCCTTGGGCTTCGTGAGCTCCTGTCACTAGAAGTGCTCAGGCAGAGACTGGACGCCCCTGATGCACTGAGGATGGGGGAGGCTGGCTTGCTAGGTGGACCGATGCTGCTGGGGTCTGAGTGGGGTTCCTGTGGCTCTGGTCACTGGGAGGAGGGTGTGTGTCTGTGTGGGTGGGGTTCCTATTTTCCCATGGTCCCTTTTCCTAATACTCAAAGCCCCTTGTCCCTTTCCTTGCTTCTTGAATAACCCTATGATGTGCACGGGGCCAACACTGACCCTGTCGAACCAGTGGGTGAGCTGGGGGATGGGGCAGGACACCTGGCTAGACCTGCTGGCCAGGCGGGCAGGCGTGCTTGGTGGAAACACATGGGCGGTTGTCCTGGATCTGGGTCCCATCGCAGCTCTGCTGCTTTCTGCCTTTGTGCTCCATGGTAGAAAGGTTATTTAACTGCTCTGAGCCTCAGTTTCCTCATCTGTAAAGTGGAGGTCGAGAATCTCTCTGACAAAGTAGCTGTGATTGTATATAAAATGCCTAGCATGGTACATGGCGGATAGTCGATTTTCAAGCAGTGCTCATTCATGTCCACTGTAGTTCTGGCCTCTCATCCCAGAGCTAGTGTGTGGCCTGTGAGGGTCAGGGAGCATGTCCTCTGGGATGTGGTCTGTCTGCCAGCAGTTTGCCGTAGGGGAGTCTTCCCCCAAACCTGTTGTGCCAGCAGCTTGGGGGAGGGATGGGCATTAAGCAGGAGAGTCTGGGTTGCCCACAGGCCGGGGACCTTCTCCATCAAGATCCAGAGACTCTAATGTTGGACAAGGAGTCAGTGGTCCTGAGGATGACCTCTGGAAGGACCAGAAAGCCAGAGTGGATTCTTTTCCTGCACCTGTGGGGCTACTGGAGTCTGGGGCCTGAGGGAGGGACGTTGCTGGGGAAACTAACAAGGAGTACGACTGTGTCCAGCTGAGGCAGGCCCACGCCTGCAGGTAGATGCCCAGGGTCATGCCACCCACCTGGTCTCTGCTTTGTGGGCTGGGCTCTCTGCATGAGTGACTTGCCTTGGGCAGCCCATGAATCCTCATGGCCACCCTGTGAGGGGCAAGCCACTGCTACCCCACTTTATAGATGAGCAGACTGAGGCTGAGAGCTCAGAAGAGCCTCAAAGGAGGAAGTTGGCGAGTCAGCATTTGCAGCTGGATCTGATTGCAAGTGCCTCACCCCCCAATCCACCCTCCCCGTCCCCTGTCACCTTTCAGCTAAGCCCTGATAAGGAGAGTGACCAAGATTTTTAGGGTGGTTCCTCTGCCCCAGACCCTGTTTCAGGTCACAGTGTAAAACAGTACATGTCCTCTTGCATTTTTAATTTTATCATCCTTACCATCTTTCTAGAAACTATTCCCACTTCACAGACAAGAAAACGGGGCCCAGAAAGGTTGCATAACTTGCTGGAGGTCACAAAGCTGAACTGTAGATCTGGATTTGAACTCAGGAACTCGAACTCTGAAGCCCGTTCTCACTCCATCCTCTTGTCTCCAACTTGACTATAAAGTGCTTTAGTATGGTATCAGACACAGAAAAGATGTGCAATAAACATAAAAATCCGAGACCAGGGGGCCAGTGTGAGCTAAGTAGGAGATTGATGAATCTGGACTCATCCTGGACTTTGTGTCCCCTTCTGTGCGGTGGGCACATGACCCTCCATCACTCTTGGCTCATGGTATGGTTTGTCCATGTGGAGAGCAGCCCCTTCTGCTCTAACCTGATAGACAGACGTGTGCCTCTAAATCACTGTGCAGTGCAAAATTGCACAGTACGATCCCATGGGATTTAGAAGGGAAATGGGGTTCAGCACAGCACTCAGGCTCTTTATCAGTGACACACAGGAAAGGGTAGGAATCTAATGAAAAGGTGGCTGAGTTCCAGCTACGTTTAAGGCTAAGGAATACACACCTACAAAATCAGTGTGGTGCTTCATCTGGAAAAAGACCTGAAGTTTGCACATGGGAGTTACGCTTACTCTCGCTAACCCCCCCAGTTCCAGCACCGGTTGCCCTGTGTACCAGGGGAATAGGAGAGAGGTAAAGAGAGTGAAAGCCCAGTGGGCAGAGAGAAAAAATATAAAATAGTCTGGCGGGGAGAGGATAGGGAGAGGGCATCCGGTTGCTTGTGGAGTGGCAGAAGGTAAAGTCATGGGAAACGCTGTGGAAGAGTGGAATGTTGTAGTGGCAGGCGCGGGTGGGTGGGGCAGGTCTGGTGGGCGGGGCAAGTGCTGGTGGGCGGGGCCCTTGTCTGGGGAGGTGCATATGTTTCCCGCATTCCTTGGCTGCTGGGCTCAGCCATGTGGTTTTCTGTTCACCCGGTGTTTCTTGTGGACGAAATGACGTGTGAGCCATGAGACATTCGTGCAATGCTTACATTGTTCCCTGATCTATGAATCACAGCAGAGCATGTCTGTGTTTTCAAGACAAGTGTGACGGCAGAATTGACTCTATGTTGGAAGGTCAGGAGTTAGGATGAGTGGCGGGGTCTCTTCTGAAACACCGACTTCCTTGTAAGGTCCACCTCCCCATGGAAGACAGGCTTGTACTCTGCAGTTTGCGGCTAGGACAGCCTCTGGGATGGGGTGAAGCTTCTCCTTCTCTCAAGTCTGTCCCCTTACTGGCCCCCCGAAGCTGGTCTTTTGGAATCTCAAGGCACCACCTTGGCTTGTGTAGGAAACCCCCAGCCCACCCAGCATCAGCAGCTCCCTGAGCTTTCTGTTGTTTGGGCAGTAAGTCCCCAATGCTCTTGTGCTGTGGGAGCCTGGGGGGTCTTTCTGTGGCCAGACTAGGTGGGTCTAAGAATCCACTTTCCTTTGCAGTAGAGCCCACGGTGGGGCCTCCCTGTGAGTAATGAGGTCTTGTGAGTGGCTCCTCCTTAGAGCAGAGAGAGAGAGAGAGAGAAGGATTGCTTGGAATTTATTAGTCTAATTACATTTTCCTAATGTGGTTGACCCCCGCTCACAGCAGGGCTCTTATCAAAGCTGCAATCACACCAACATTATTGGAGTTTTAATAAGAGTCAATTGGTTATTGTCCTTGCTGCGTCGGACACTGTAGACGTAATCCCCAAAGCCCCTTGGGGAGGCAGGGAGCTTTCTTGCTTTGCTGGGATATTATTTACATTAATAACAAGGATTAGAGACTTGTTTTATGTGTTTAGGAGAAGCGGAGGATTTCTTTGTTCAGGCAGATCCTGGCCACCAGCTGAGCGCGGGGCACGGCGTGGAAGTCAGGAGCGCGCTGGGCTGGGACTTGGGTGCTCACTGCTCACCACGCCTTGCTGTGTGAGCTTTGGCAAGCTGCCTCACCTCTCTGGGCCTTCCTGTGTGAGACGAGAGGACCCAAGTCATGTCAGCAAAGTGAGAATGCCCAGGAAGCGCTTTCTTCACACAGAGCAAGTGTTCAGGGCAGGCCGTGTTGGAAATGGCCAGATCGGGGTGTGGTGGTGGCCGGGGCCCGCCTCTGTATGTTCATTAACTGTGCTTTAAAGTCCAGGAGTTGGGGCGCCTGGGTGGCTCAGTCGTTAAGCATCTGCCTTTGGCTTAGGTTATGATCTCAGGGTCCTGGGATTGAACCCTGCACCAGGCTCCCTGCTCAGTGGGAAGCCTGCTTCTCCCTCCCCACTCCCTCTGCTTCTGTTGCTTCTCTCACTGTGTCTCTCTCTGTCAAATAAATAAAGAAATAATCTTAAAAAAAAAAAAAAAAGAAGTTCAGGAGTTTTCTGGAGTGAGCGTTTCTGGAGTGTTGGCTTACCTTACATACATTTTGGGGAGGGGGTTAGTCTGGCCTGGTGGAGAAGAGATGGAATCACAAGGGCTCAGATTTCTGCTCTCCTGTCTGCTGTGTGACTTTGGCATCATGCTTGACCTCTCTGTGCTCGAGCTTCCCTGTCTGTAAAATGGGGATAATCAGAGGCTCTCTCTCTCATAGGGTTAGTGAGAGGATTAAGAGAGGTGATCCCTGCAAAGTAGTAGGACAGTGCGGAGCCCGTGCCGAAGATATACTGGTTATTGTGAGGTGGACAGGGTGTCCGAGTTTCGGTAGTCTGCTTTATAAAGTGGGGAAATGCTGCCGCCTCTGCAGGGTCATTTAGAGGGAGCGGTGGGATCGTCATTGCCATGGGCTTCTGGTTCTCCCCTGACCCGAGAGGCGCCACTTCACGCCCTCTCATAGACAAGGGCAGTTGGAAGGGCGTGCTCTCAGTCCTGCTGGGCAGTGTGGCTGATCACTGGCTCCAGCTCCAGGGTAGGGTGTAGGCTGCCTTGTCCTCTGCTGTGTCCTTAGTGCCCAGCACATAGTAGGTGCTCAATAAATATCAGGACCACACCCCTGCCTGCATGGAGCTTACGGTCCGTAGATGGTGCTAATTGTAATGGTGGAAAATAAAGCAGGGAAAGGGATACTGGAGAATATTTAGGGAGATTTGCAATTTTAACTCCCCAGGGGCCAAGGAAAGCCCATAGAAAATTACCAACTGAGTAGAGACTCTAACGCGGTAAAGGAGCAAGCTGTGCAGCTGTCTGGGGGAGGGTGTTCCGGCAGCAGGAACAGCGAGTGCAAAGGCCCTGAGGTAGGCCCATGCCTGGAGCGTTTGAGGAAGACAAGGGAGCTAGAGATCCAGGAGTACAGTGAGCAAGGGGTGTAGAGGGTGAGGGCAGGGCCCCCCTGCTCTGACCTCCACTGAGGGCACCAGACTCGAGGCTGGATGGAGGCAGCTGGAAAGAGGCTGAAGAGCACCTTCTTTGGAGTCTTGGTGCCAGTATCTATGTCCCGTATCTGACAACAGTGTCCCCTCTCACCTACTTGGATGCATCTATCCCCTCTGACTTGGCCTATAGCCTATTCATTTACCTGTTCAGATGCAGGGGACCCAGCCCTGGAGCCTGGGGCTGAGGCGAGAGGCCTAGAGGTTCCTGAGAAATGCTCCCCACAAACGTCCGGGGGGGGGCAGCCCTTCTGACTCCTCAGAGAGGACTTGTCAAAGGAGAGCGGAATCCAGTCTCACTCTCAAAATACAGGGGGCACCCTGAGGCCAGATAGGGCAGGAGTTGGCAAAGTCACCCCAGGGAATTAGAGACCCGGAACCAACATTGGGCAGGAAGTCTGGGGCCCAACAGGTCCAGGTAAGCGGGGCAGGAATGGGGGTCTCGGGAGAAGCCTGCAGAGGTTGGCACTGCCCACCCTCTGGGTTAGCTTCTGGAGCCTGGCTTAGCTCTGCCTGGCAGCAGAGGACAGTGGAAGAAAGAGGGTTGGCCTGACAATGGGAGTGACCGAGAAGTTCATTACAAGCCCTGCACTGGGGAGGCGGTGCATTCTAGAGGGAAGTCAACAGACAGGTGCCAGCGGCCAGGAGGTCCAGCCAGCTCAGGCTGCGCCGTCAGCATTCAAAGCTCAGGTGGGCCCAAAGGTGACACCAAAAAGGAAATCTTTGTGAGCCTGGACTTGGGGTGTGTGCTGTTCCCTGTCAAGGTCACGCACACCAGTGAGAGCTAAGTCTGATGGGCCAATTCGGCCCTCATCCTGACTCAACACCAAAGGAACAGCCTCCGTGCTGGCTTGCTTCAGTTCCGTGTCGCCCTTAATGTTCGAGAACTTCTCTTCTGGAGCTCCTTTGAGGCTTCTTCCTTCCTCTCTCTTTCTCCTTCTCTCCCAACACTCGCCCGCCTCAGCTACTCTCAGTCCAATGGGGAGGACAGACCAGGGCTCATGAGCCCAGCGTGGTGTATGGAGGGGAAGTCTTAGAGCTAGGAGGGATTTCCGGGCAGTGTAGGGAAGTGCTGATCTTCCTCAGAGAGTCGGGAGGGCTTCTAGGAGGAGGCGTCACTCCTCCAAGGCAAGGAGAGGACTGGAAGAGGAGAAGTTACATGGGAGTCTAAGGTGGGGTAGAGGGCAGGGCACTGCAGGCAGAAGGGCACATAGGTAGGAGTGCGGCATGCCCGAGAGCCTGCAGAAAGTTCTCTATGGCTGCCGTTCATCTCTGAGGGTGAGGGGGGCATGACAGAGAGGGGGCTGAGTAGAAAATGCACTGAATGTCTTAGGGAGACTGATAACCCAATAGTGCTGGTCACATGCCATCTCTCCTCTGCAGCCATGGGAACACGGGGTATTGTCTGCCTATGGAGATGCCCAGGCATGGAGGTTAGGGTCATCAGCCCAGGTCACCCAGCCCATGAATAAGTGATGGGACAGGACTGGCACCCCTTAGCTTCTTTTCCCTAACTAAGACTTGAGACATGCCCCTGAGGGCCACAGGGAGCCATAGCATGCTTTAGAGCTGTGGACAGAAGCTTGTGGTGAGCACAGCATCAGGATCCAGGGCAGGAGGGGGCCTCCCTCCTTCCCCTTCCACGGGGCTCTGGTGAGAGCTGTCTGAGAGGCGCTCCCTTGGACCTGGAAGACAGCAGGGATCCTCTGGGGGTTGACAAGTCCAACTGCTTCGTGCCTGGAAGCAGGCAGCCAGGACTTGTATGCTGGTCCTGAGCCCTTCTGCCTCCTGTTCTGGAGCCTTCTACTCCCTTTGTTGCAGGGGCAGCTCCTGGAGGTGGGAGGGAGACTGCCTAGAGCCCCCTGGGGGTTTGGGTAGCCGCGTTCTCCCGGAGCCCGTCTCTCTGGAGCAGACTCCGCTTCCCTTCCACGCTCCTCTCCCCGCTTCTCCCTGCCACGTGTCCCCGATGGCCTCAGCTTCCCTCCCCGGCAGCCGTGCCATCTGCGAGCTTGGCAGTTTCACGCACACTCTTCCGCTCAGCTCACTTGTCAGGGTTTTAAATAAGCCCCGCTCTCGCACCGATCCCTAGGGTGGCCTCACTTTTCATGCTTTTGCTTCCAGAGGGACCTATTTGTCCCTTTCCTTTGCTTTCTGTTCCTAAGCCGGGACTTCAGCATGGCAGAAGCCCAGCCCCTCAAAAGTGCAAATCGTGGGCATGTTCCGCTGGGTCAGAACATTCAGGAAATCCTAGATACCATGTCCTGGCTCTCGAGGAGCCTCTTAGCCTCTCCGGAGTGCGACCGCCTGTTTACATACAGCATGAACCCACCATCCCCGCCAGTGACTTCTGCGTGCCCAGCATCCCTCGTTTGAGTGCCTCCTGAAATTCTTTACCCCAGGGCCCTCGGCATGCGTTACTCCCGCTCCTCAGTGTGTCCTGATTCTTTCACTCGCATCACCAGACAAATGTGTGCCCAGAGGTGGAAGGCAGCCCCCGTGTCTGAGATCCTTGGCTGGCGAAAGCAGGTGTGGGAAGGTGTTTTCACTCCGCGCACCGGCTCTGATAGATGACCGCTGCTAAGCGGGACGCGGAGAGATCCCAGGCTGCACTTGGACTTGGTGGGAAAGAATCTGATGATGGATTAGTGATGTCTGCTATGACAGTGAGGGAGCAGTGGGGTGGTGTGTGTGCTAGAATGTTCCATCTGAGGCCAGGGAGACTTGTCTCTTACCCTTTCCTCCCTTGCCATGCTGCGTGCCCTGGAAGCTGGCAGAGTGGGTATGGTGTCTGTTGGTGGCCTGGAGTGGGAGACAGGCTGGTCCCAGCTGGTTTGGAGAATAGTTAGGAATTGCTCTATCTTGAGATGTGTGCTTTTCCAAGGGCATGTGCCTCGCCAATAGCAAGTCAGGATGTGCCCCCTATGCCAAGGTGGGCTGAGGCAGCTCTGGGAGGTTGGGGATGAGCAGGAGGGGTTTATCCTGGCACCGAGTGTTGAGGTTGTTCTAGCTGTGCTGCAAAGGGCTTGGCCTTTTTTTCACTGGAGTCTCACTGGGCAGAGGGGCTGCAAGGTTGTAGTATTTTTGGTCTGTGCACTAGGATGGCTCTCAGGCTCCTGGGGGTGGGGTGTGGGGAAGGGACACAGGGCTGGGGGCTCCCCAGGAACCATGAAAGGCACCAAGCACAGCTGTTCCCACCGAGACCCTGGGTCCTTTCCCTTCCTTCCTGTGTGAAAAGTAGAAGTGACACCGGGTTTGCTGAAGGTTTATTGTCGGGCGAGCCTGCTGATTCAGGGAAGGGCCAGCTTCTGGTGGAACAGAAATCCCAAGGGCCCTGGGATCTTACGAAGCAGGGGATAAAAGAAAGTACAGCATGTCTGGGGCCTGGTGTGCTTTCTGGCCACAAAGCTGTGCCGTGGATTTGCTGTGTGACTTTAGGCAAGTTGCTTCCCCACTCTGTGCCCATCTTTCTTCTCGGTACAAGGAAAGGGAGTGATCAGAGATCTAAGGGCCTTTTCTGCTCTAACGGTGGAAGTGGGTTGTCCTGAGCACCACGGTGTCTGACGAACCTCAGGCAGAGAGTGTCTGAGGGCTGAAGGCTGGCCGTGGTGGGACATCCTGGGACCCCCACTCCCAGACAGGGACTGCGTGCTCCTGCATGAGGTGGCACGTGGGCCGGCGTAGAAGCAATGATGGACAGACTGTCAACACCAGCCTCTTCAGGGTCAGGAGAAGCTGAGCCTGTTTCTGGCCCCTTCTGTAGGCCTGCCTCTCCCCAGGGCTGGTTTTTGCTAGGAGGTGGGACAGCCTCGCGGAAGAACCTCCAGTCCCTCTCCATCCGCAGTGCTCCCTTCTCTCTCTCTCCAGCTCCAACATGCCCTGAGAGTCCAGCCACGCTGAACGGTCCGCAGCTTCCTGTTGGGTTTCTCCTCCGGGCATTTGCACCTGCTGACTCCTCTTGGGGATCCCTTTCCTTCCTCTGTCCCTCTCTCTTCCTTCAGCGTCAGCCTGGCTAGATCTCTGTGGGTGTGACCTCTGCCCTGTGCCCTGCACCTGGCTGGAGGGAGAGGAGCTCCAAGACCACCCCTCACCTGCCTTGTCCGTTAAATTCTGTGCCACGCTGTCAGGGCTTGACTGCTGTCCGGTTGCAAATTCGGGAACGGCCCTTTTACTTCCTGCCCTGGTTCCTCATCCTCAGATCCTTAAAAGGAAATTGTACCTGTGTTAGTTGGGGTAGGCCACTCTGTGCTGCATTAATGAATGTGTCTTGGAATCTCAGTGGGTTAAAACAAGCAACTCTAGCTCTTGCCCATGCAGACTCTGAGACGAGTTGGGGGATTCTCCAGGGTGGTGCCATTTCACATTGTACCTCTGAGCTCCAGGATAGATCTGTGGCTCTTCCATCTCTCCGTGGGCCTCCGTGGTCACTGCTAGAGGGGCAGCCCATGGAGAGGACCCTGTGCCTTTTATTTTATTATTTTTTTACTTAAAATCCTTTTAAAGATTTTCTGTATTTTTCTGAGAGGGGTGGGGAAAAGCAGAGGGAGAGAAAGAATCTTAAGCAGACGTCTCGCTAAGTGCAGAACCGATGTGGGACTTGATCTCATGACCTTGAGATCATGACCTGAGCCGAAACTAAGAGTTGGACACTTAGCCGACGGAGCCACCCAGGCATCCTGGCCCGGTGCCTTTTAGACTCCTTTCCCTGGAAAGTGATCTCTTCTTCTCACCTTCACCTGGTCACCTTCACAGGCCAAAACTGGTCTCATGGCCTACCTGGGGCCGGGAAGCGAGTCACCCATGTGCCGGGGACGGGGACCAGGATCTGGGTGAGCACCAGGGACTCTGCCACAGTCCATGAATCAAAACAGATTAGAACCTTTTGTTTTGAGACTGGCTGTGGCCAAGGAGCGGCATTAGTCTGGACGGACCTCGGAATGCTTCCCATGGAATATTGCGGACGGCAGAACGGGGGTCCCGAGAGGGCGGGGGTCTCCTCTGAGATGGCGGCTGCAGTCTGCAGGGGGGCCAGAAGTGGACCCCACTTCTCCCGCTGTCCAAGCGCTGTCCCTCCTTCCTTCTCAGCCCGATGCCGTAGCCCGGACTCCCGCTGTCTGATCCCGCTGCGTGATGCAGGCGGGGGTGGGGTGGCATCGTTGGGGCTCTTGTGAAATTATTTTAAGACCTTGGAAAGCAAATTAGAATTTCAAACCATCCAGCCCTCTTGAAAGCAGACCGGGGGTGTGTTAGAAGTAATTTAATTTTTACTTTGTTTTATTAATAGGACGTGGGAGGTGAGGGGAGGGTGTGAGATGCGGCGGAGGGGGCTGGCTGCCGAGCCTGGCTTGATGGAACCAGTCTGCCATCAGGAGCGTTGGAGGAGAGCAGGGGTGGAGGCACGCTGAGGACGAAGGGTGAAGGATGTCCAGGGAGCACAGGCAGACCTGTGGACTCTCGCTTGTACCAAAGAGCTTCTGACCTGGTGCCCTGATCTCTCTGGGATTGAGGGCTGTGTCCATTTCCCGGGGGTGCTATAGCAGATGGCCACAAGCGGGGTGGCTTCCAACAATGGAAGTGTTTCTTCTCATAGTTCCAGAGGCCGGAAGTCTGAAACATGGATCACCACTCTGAAATCAAGGTGTGGGCAGGGCCGTGCTCCTGCCAAAGGCTTTCCGGGGGGGATTGTTCTGGTGCCTTCTGATACTCCTTGGCTTGTAGACACGTCCCTCTGCTCCCTGCCTCTGTCCTCCTTCCTGGACGGTTCTGTATCTTCTTCTCTTATGACACTAGGAACTTACAAGTCATTAGATTTAAGCCCTAACCGAAATCCAGGATGATTTCATCATGAGATCCTTAGCAAATGACATCTACAAAGACCCTATTTCCAAATCCGTTTGTATTCTGAGGTCCTGGGTGGACGTGAGTTTTTAGGGAATATTATTCAACCCACTACAGGGGCTCCTGATGGGTGGGCTTTAGGTAGGTACAAACCACCCAGATTCCTAAGAAAACTGGTCACGTACACCAATCCCCCCAAAGACACATAGCTTGCTTTGATTTGTCAGAGACTCCAAGATAAGGGACAATCTTCTTGCAGGACACATCTCTGGCAGGTGGGACTGTTAGGACAGAGGATGGGTCATGGGAATCCCAGATAGAAGGTGGGGGTGGGGAGGATCTGGAAAATGGGCATCAATGAAGGGGCTGGTGGAAACAGAGGAGGTGAGCAGAGGGCTATTCTCAGGGGACCACGGCAGTGGGTTATACCCCTCAGAAGTCACAGTCACCTTTAAGAACATAACTTTTTCCAGATTTTTCCCCAGAAAAATGTACATTACAAACACACAGACCTTTGATGTACAATTTTAGGGGCAGGTGCCTCCCATGCCCCAAAGCCCATCTCTGGGCCCCCAAAGATCCTGGTTCGCACTACCACCAGCGGAGAGTTTCAGAACAAATGTGGGGAAACAGCCCCAAATGCTGTGGACAGAGCTGTGGACGGCACCATGGACAGTGCCGTGGATGGAGCTGTGGACAGTGTCGTGGATGGAGCTGTGGACAGTGTCGTGGACGGAGCCATGGACAGCGTCCACAGTTCAGGTCGGATGCGGCACTTAGGAAGTGGGGCTGGAGCTCCTGTATCTGCTTCTGGTTTGAGGATTAGAAGAGATAATGCGGGAGAAAGTGCATCCTGGTTTTAGAAGCTAAAGTACTTATTTCATCTTTTTTTGTCTGTATGTGTTAAACCGTACTAAGCAGGATCTCTTCGTGGTAGGGAAAATGAGGAAATGCAGATAAGCAAAAGGAGAAAAATCCCTTTAATCTCCTTACCCAGAAAGCCACAGTGACCGCCGTGATCTATGACCTTCCGAACCTTCTCTTCCGTATTTCATTTGGCACGAAGAGCGTGATAAACACGTTAATAGGGAAGCTCACGTTTTAACTTAAAATGTTTAACACCTTTGTGTGGGAAGAAATGCTCACGAAACATCGATACTAGCCGCACACGGTTCTGTTGTCCAGAAGCTCCGTGACTTAACCAGTCTTCTGTTCTTTGGACAAATGGTCCTGTTTCCTTTCCTTCTCTATAAACAATTGTGCCGGGAGCATCCCTGCCGCTCCTGCCGTGTATCTGCTTCCGTAGGGGGAAGTGTGTTGTGAGCACTTTCCTGACACCAGCCTTTGGTGCTGGGAGTGGAGGGTGAGACCACCTGTTTTCATGCTTTCTGGGGTTCTGGCTGGGTCCCGGTGTCGGGTTAGGCCTGGGGGCTCTCCGTGAAGGTGGTGTGCATTATTTAAGACCTTCGTGACTTCATGCTGTGTCCTGGACTGAAGAGGCTTGGAAGTCAGGAAGAGGAGTCCTGTTTCTCTGCCCATTGGCTCTCTGCATTGTTGGCACCCCTTGGCCCTTGGGTGTGGCCCAGAGATGAGCTGTCAGTCTCTCGTGAGCTTGAGGGGACCCAGGAATGCATGGTCGTGTGCTGGAGATGTCAGTCATCTCCTGGGCTCTTCGGCAGGCCACATGTTCTCCTCCGTTCTAAGAGAAGCTCTGTTTTCTGGGGGATGTATCTCTCGGGTCCCATTGGCCTGAAATTCTCCAACGATAAAGCTCTTGGCCTGGGCCAGTTCAAGATTTCCTGGTCCGTTGGCTCGAGTTTGGGATTTCTGAGGCAGGTCTGGGTCCCCTCTAGGTCCAAACAGGTCTGGCCTCTAACCATGCAGACAGGCCAAATGCTCAACTGTGTCAGGCCCTGTTGTCTCTGGTATGGGAGGAGGGCCCCTTACTTACGTGCCTCATAGGAAGCTTAGAAAGTTTGGTTACCTTGACCCCTGTGGGTGAAGAAAAAGTACCGTATGTTTGGAAGAATGAGTTATAAATGCCCATTTCCCCAGGAGTTGTTACTGTTCAGAAACTGAACTTTTATTCTTTTTGTCTGCAGTTTTGAAAAGATTGATTTATGTATTAGAGAGAGAGGAAGGAGGGACAGAATGAGAGAGAGAGAGAGAGAGAGAGAGAGACTGTCAAACAGACTCCCGGCTGAGCGCGGAGCCTGTTGTGGGGCTCGATCTCACAACCCTGAGGTCACGACCTGAGCTGAAATCAAGAGCACACTCAGCTGACCCCACCACCCAGCTTCCTCTCTGTCTGCAGTGTTTCGACAGCAGTCTAGAACAATAGAACAGCACATTGCTCCTCCTGAGCACTCTTCTGCATGCTGTGTGCACATTAACTCCTTTATTCCCCGTGAGATAAGGCACCATGCTTCTCCCCATTTTATGGACAGGGAAGACTGAGGCCCAGGGGAAGCCGCATGAAATGTTGAAAGAGTGTGGGCGGTGGAGTTAGAGACGCAGCGGGGATGTTTTTGACATGCTGGCCATGTGACCTCTGAACCCGTTTTATCCTCTGTGAGGGGAAAGTAAAACTTGGGCTCTGAGGGTCTGCCCACAGCAGCGCTGACCCTGCTGACCCCGGGCTCGGGCTTGTGTGTGCAGTAAACACCAGGGAGGGTGTTTCACTGATTGTGGATAAGAGGATTTGGATCGGCCCCTTCTGTTCTAGGTGGGTAGGTAGGTTGTTGCAAGGGCAGCTGGGAGTTCGAATGTCCCTGTCCTTACCTCCTTCCTGGTCTCTCGGGGTCTCAGATATCTGTCCCCTGCTGGGATGGGGTGCCTGCAGGGTCTTTGGCCCCAGACACTTCTCAGCTGGTTTGTACTGGCTATTCTGTATCCCAGTGGTCACGCCTTACAGTTCTCCGTGTGTTCTTCTCAATTCAACCTTTTCTCTCTTACTTTGATGAGTGTGTTCATTTTCTCTTGCGGTATAACACGTTATAGTAGACTTCAGCACACGTGGACCATCTCACCGTTTTTGCGGGCCAGGGGCCCTGGTGCGGCTGAGCTGTGCCCTCTGCCCCGGGTCCAACGAGCCTGCCACCAATGTTCCATCCGGGCCGCGTGTCCATGGGAAGGCCGGTCAGGGAAGCGTCTCCCCCACGTGCATTTAGCTGGCTGGCACAGTCGGCTTCCTTGTGGTTGTCTGACCGAGGACGTTCGTGCTCTTCTGGCTGGTGGCCAGGATGGTGCTTGGGCCCTGTGGGCCACCATCAGCTGCTGGTGCCTGCCCACAGGCCTCCGCCTTGTGGGCCTCTCCAGATGCAGCTGGCCACACGGCAAATCACTTCTTCAAGGCTGACAGCGGAGCCTCGGTCTTCAACCTGCGAGGGCAGAGTCTTACAGAAGGAAACACAACAGTTGGGGATCCTGTCCCCTTGGCAATGTTCGGTTGGTAGGAAGCAAGCCCCAGGCGCGCCTACACGCAAGGGTTGGGCGGGGGGCGGTTTACAACCATGGAGACCATGAGGGTCACCTTCAGGCACGTCTGCCACAATGAACTTAATAAGCTTATTTACATTGTGTAAAATAAGAGTAATTAGCTCGAAGCACTTTCCTCGGAGTGAAGAATATATAATCCATTTTGGCTATCAGATCTGTTTTGCTTTGTAGTGGTGGGCTGTGTTCTGGGGAGTTAAGGGTACCAGAAGAATAAGGTATTTATCTTCTTGCTTGAAATGTGTTTGTCTGTTTTGACTAAATTACCACGAAGTGAGGGGAAGACGGGAGCAAGTCGGGGATGGAATGAGCCCGAAGTCAAGGGTGATAATAGACGGAGGGAACATGTGTGTGGGCTTCCTCTGTATCCAAATGCCAGTGACTTTTTTATTTTCTTCTTCTTATTTTATTTTGAGAGAGAGAGAGAGAAAGAGCGTGTAAGTGGGGTTGGGGAGGGGCAGAGAGAGAGAAAATCATAAGCAGACTCCTTGCCGAGCCCGGAGCCTAACGCGGGGCTCGATCCCATGACCCTAAGATCGTGACCTGAGCTGAAACCAAGAGTTGGACGCTCAACTGACTATACCCCCTGCCCCAAGGTGCCCCCATGTCAGTGCCTTTTTACAGTTTTATATAAATGCATAATAACTCTTATGTTATACATTTTAGCGTATCTTTCCTTCTGTCTGTCCATCCCTTAACCCTCCTTCAGTGACCTCACCCTCCCGCCCCCACCCCGAGACCATCTAGTATAGATCTTTTCCTATTTTCCCACATTCTTAGAATCACATACAGACTTAGACCAATGTTTTCACGTTCCCGGGTCACCTCTCACTCACCGATGTCCTGCGGAAACCCTTGTCACACGAAGAGCTGTCGTTCTAGCACATTCTTTGTAACGACTATATAGTATTCTAGAGTGGGGAGGTACAGTCATTGGCGGCCCGTTCCCTGGCTGAATGTTATTCCTTGTTTGTTTGTTACCATAAGAAATAGCATGACGAGGCACCTCCGGGCACACATTCGTCCTTAGGTCAATCCGTACATTTTACTTCTCTGGCGCCTAATTTCAGGAGTCAAGTCATGCAATGGGTTTGTGTGCTTTTAATTTTCATAGCCCTTGCCAGCTTGATTTTCCCAGAGGCTCAACATTTCACCTTTATCCCAGAAATCTGAGACTTGTCCTTTCCCTATATCCAGCAAGAGTTGTTACTGGTCTCGTTGGTTTTTGTGTTTTTAAAGATTTTATTTATTTATTTAGCAGAGAGAGAGGGATCACAAGCAGGCAGAGAGGCAGGAAGAGAGGGAAAGCAGGCTCCCCGCCAAGCAGAGAGCCCAATGCAGGGCTTGATCCCAGGACCCTGAGATCATGACCTGAGCCGAAGGCAGTGGCTTTACCCCACTGAGCCACCCTGGCGCCCCTGGTCTCGTTAGCTTTGACCAAGTTGAGAGGTATAAAGTGAAATCTCGTCATTACTTTTAATTTGCATTTCCCTGACTAGCAGTGGGTCTGAGCAGCTTTTGAGCTGTCCGGCTGTTTGGACGCTCTCGCCTGTGAATTACCTCTGCGAATCCTTTGCTCATTTTTCCATAGGGTCATACGTCCCCTTCTTGTAGACCTGTCGGCATTCTGTATTGTGTACATGTTAACCCTCTTCTGGCCTCTGCAGAGCAGTCAGTCCTCTTGTCCAAGATCCTCCGTTGTCTGTTACCTGTGTTCACAGTATCTTTCACATGCAAGCTTCTGAATTGTTACGTGGTTAGAAACACCCATCTTTGGGCGCCTGGGTGGCTCAGTGGGTTAAGCGTCTGCCTTCAGCTCAGGTCATGATCCCAGGGTCCTGGGATCGAGCCCCGCATCGGGCTCCCTGCTCAGTGGGGAGCCTGCTTCCCCCTCTGCCTCTGCCTGCTTCTCCCCCAGTTTGTGCTCTTTCTCTCTCCATCAAATAAATAAATAAAATCTTAAAAAAAAAAAAAAGAAAGGAACACCCATCTTTCTTTCCGTGGTTTCTGGGTCTCCAGAGTCAGTCCGGAAGGCTTTCTTATCCACACGTGTTTGCTTTACTTTTGCAGTAGTTCAGTCTGATATTTGCCACGTGTATGACCTGGGCCCGGCCCTGGGCCAGACACTTAAGACATGGATTATATAAGAAGTGGTCCCACACTCAAGGAACCCAGTGTCACTTAGATAATTACACCCAGCTTGACAAAGCAAAAGAGGCCACAGTCAGGGGGCTGCTGCCTCAGCTCAAAGCCTCCTGCTCAGGAGACAGGAGCAGGGGTGTCAAGGCTGAATGACCTCGGCACAGAGAAGCGGGACCTGGGCTGGTCCAAGCCCCCAGGAAGGTGGCTGCCTGCCGTGGCCATCTTCATCCATTCACCGCCTGCGAGAGGCCTGGGGCAGCCTGCGCTCGGGTTGGGGGCTGCTGGCTGAATGAGCCGGGTGAGGAAGGGGGTGGGGGAGGAATTCCTGCAGGGTGGAAGAGCAGAGCAGTGGCTGCAGGGTTGTGCTACGGAGGAGGCCTCACCCGGGCCACAGGAAGGGGTGTGCATGCGGGGGGCGGGGGGCGGGGGCGGTGTGCCAGCACGCTGCAGAAGAGACCCAGAGTGGGTGCCCCTGGTCGAAGATGTAGTGGAGATGAGCGTGTAAACTTCACTTCTTCCTGGGACCTCTGTGGTGGGAGCGGAGGGCCCGTGTTGGCCAGCTGATGTCCTGGCTTGCTGCGCGCTACCTCCGGGCTAGGAGCTCCTCCTGACCTGTGGTCATCAGAGTGGGCTACGTGGATCCCCAGGAAGGTGCGAAAAGAGCCACGGAGCACGGGAGACAGAATTAGAGCTTCATTCCTATTTCCGTCCTCATCTCCTCCTCTAGAGGTGTGTTTCGGCGTCTGTTTAATGATGCACATAAAACGAGGAAGGCAGCGCGCGTTTACAATGATAAACAAACACGTATTGGGACGTGTGCGCCATGAGAAGTTTGGAGACCGTGGATCCTAGGGGATGAGCTACTTCAGTGCCCCAGCCACTCCAAGGGTGGGGGGATCCATGTCACGGGAGGGAGGTGGATGGGGGGTGGACCGGGTAGGGTAGTTACCCAGGTGGGAGTAAACCTCTTCCAGGCTTCTAGAAGCATGGGGTCTTTCTCCTGTGTTCCCTCCCTGGAGCAGCCCTTTCCAGTCCCACTTACCTTTCATTTTAGCCTCTTTTATTTCCTTTAGAAAATATTTTGTGATTTGTAGTTATGCCTCTGTTCTGCCCTTGGACTGGAAGCTCCCTGAGGACAGGGAACCGGACGTCTCCGTCTTGGGGCCCTCCCCAGCCTCTAGGACAGCGCTCGGCACAGAGTCGGTACTCCTACCTCGCCACAGCATAGTCCATGCGTGTGTTAGCACATTTTAGGTGTTTTCCAAGCCCCATGACTGGAGGCATCATTTTGTAGGTGAGAAACTTGGATTCAGAGAGGCTGAGTAATTTGCTCAACGTCACACAGCTAGTTGGGTGGCGGGAGAGGAGGAAGGGAGTATCAACTTCTGAGCACCTTCTACAGAAATGTCTGGTCTCCCCTAACTTGGTACACCCTTACTGGCTATGAAAGGTAAGCTGAGGCTTGGGGGTGGGAAGAGACTTGCCCAAGACCACTCAGCTAGGAGGTGGAAGAGCTGGGATTTGAGCTCTGGTCCATTTGGGTCCTAAGCACATTTTCTTTCTAGCATCTCAATGCCAGTTCCTTTATTCTGGGTTTTCCGGGGTCTGGTGGTGGCTCTGTCCATAGTGGGTGCATCTGGGCACACGCCACGTGGCGGGCTCCCTGGGCAGACACCCCCGGGGGCAGCGGTGGGGAGGCGGCTGGGTCGGGCTGCCCGACAGTGGGTGCTGGTCCACGGGCACCCGGCCTCGGTGCCCGGCTGATTTGCCTGCTTGACGAGGCGAGTGATGTTTTATGCATGGCGCCTAATTTTGCCCCGGCGGTCTCTGGCTATATTTAACACCATTAATCATTATTGTTGGCTCCCGGGGGGATGGATCCCTGATTAGTGTCAGAAACACATCACACGAGGAAGAGAGAGGGGAAAAATAAGAGCTCTCCCCCGCCCTGCCCCGATGCCTCTGAACTGGAGCCGAGATGCGTGTTCGTGGCACCCTCCTCCCCGCCATCTGGGGAGTGCGTGACTCCGGCTTTTCCTTGGTTTGGATCCCAGACCTCCAGCGTTGGGCCTGCAGCCCAGTGGGGCGCCTCAGCATCCCCTCCTCTTTGCATCGGAGAGCGGGCAGCTCAGCCAAGCGAGTGCAAGAAGGGCCCGCCCAAGCACTTATTAGGCGCCTACTGTAGCCCAAGGTCCCCGCCCAGTGCCTTACCCACATTATCCTCAACACACTGCCTCTCATCTTCCCAGCAGATGGATTTTCAGCCCTCCTTGATGAGGGGGAACTGAGGCTCGGAGGCAGGTTTCACACGCCTGTGCCCGTGTGATCAAACATGTGGGAACAGGCTGGGTGAACCAGGGACTCCTTGAGTGTTGTATGACCACGTGGCTTTGCCTTCCGCTATCTGGAAGGGTTTTCCTTGGCATCGGGCACAGGAAAGAGCCCAGTCTTTCTCATAATCAAATATAAACCCGCGCAGAGACCTGGTTCTGTGCACATTTATTCTCTGCCCTCTTTGGGCCTCAGGTAGGTGATGGGAAGCCCCTTCTTACCCATCCCCTCCTTCTCCTGCTCATCCTGCCCCCCACCTTCAGGTTGGCAGCGGGGACAGTGGCTCCTGTCTTGTCCGAGATCATGGGACTCTCTCCTGAGCCCTTGTGGTCCTAGTGGTGGCCTCCCCTGGCTTGACTTTGAATAGGGCTTTGCCAAGTTTTTCCCCAGCAACAGTGAAGACGGGAGGTACCAGGAAAGAGAAGGTGAGGACAGAGGACACTGTCCTCCTATCACTCATCCCCTAGACTGGTGGCAGACCTCAGACCAAGGAGAGTCAGAGGTCAGTGGGGTGGAACAGGAGGTGGACCCAAGAGACAGGGGCCCTGGGAGGACAGCGTGTCTTCTGTTGTAGGAATGTTCAAATCCAGCAGCTTCCCTGGACAGGGATGACTCTGTGGGGTCTCCAGTTGTGGGGAGGGGGCGGTTTGCAGTGGCCAACTGGGGCTCTCACCCTGGTGTGGGCGGAGCTGAGGCTTGTGACCACCGGCCGTGTGCGTGGGCCCTGGGCAAAGGGCTCTGTCCACAGACTGTTAATGCTACCTGGGTAAAAATGGAAAAAGGGTTTTGATTTTTCCACTTTTTGCCCTTAACAGGGATTTCTTCGAGTTCTCCTTTCTCGGACCGTAATGTCTTCAGGCAGTTTCCAGTATTTTCTGGCCCCTTTCTGTTATTCGAACATCATCTCATGTCCTAGCCAAATCTCTCTATTAACCCCCCTCCCCCAGCTTCTCCAGGTCCTCAGAAGGGGCATAGGGAAGGGGGGCTCACTCTTTAGTGGGCTGGGCAGGTGGTGGCGTGGGGTGCTGTCTGCTCTGGTTTGGGTTGGTTCTGTGCTTTCTGGGGGTCCTGCTGCTCTGATGGCTCCTCCAGGCTCCTGCTTCTTGATAAAACTCTCATCTCCTTGCCGACATCATCCATCCACGGCCAGCACTCTGGGCTCCGAGAGGCTGACCTCCTGTGCTCAATATGTGTGGGAGAGTTGGTGTTTAGGACTGGCTCTGCTGCCATGTGGCCAGTCCTGACAGGGGACAAGAGAGGGTTAGGGAATCTGAGAGTACTTGGCCCTCCTCATCTCTCATTTGGCTTCAGCTGTATTCCCAGGGCACCTGGAAAAGTCACATCCATATTAGTTATATGCAAATTTCTCTTGTCTTCTTGCAAAGACCCCGTTGGTTTATGGGAGTATTCCCATCACAGGCAAGGAAACAAAAGCTCAGAGAGATGCAGTCATTTATCCAAAGCTGGTCAGCAGAGGATGGTGGGTAAGATTTGAACCCAGGTCTGGCTGGGGCACCAGGGTGGCTCAGTCTTGGTTTCCGCTCAGGTCATGATCTCAGGGTCATGAGAGGGAGTCCGGTGCCGGGCTCCAAGTTCAGTGTGGATGCTGCTTGAGATTCTCTCTCTCCCTCTACCCCTCCCTGCCACATACCTTCTCTTTCTCAAATAAATAAATCTTAAAAAAAAAACAAAGGAACCCAGGTCTGGCTAACTTTATGGCCCTTGCATGAGGGCCTGGAGGATGGAGTCCAGCTCCCCAGACTGGGATCTCAGCGCTGCTGCTTCTTAACTCTATGACCTTGGGCAGAGTTCCTTAGCTTCCTTTGCTTTAGTTTCCTCATCTGTAAAACAGGGATGACCATGAACAATACCAGGATTGTGGGGAGGGTGGGATATGTTATACCCCAGGACCCATTTTTACATTAACCACCAGGGGTGTTGCTGGCGTTGTCCACGGACTGCACTGACCCCTTTAGGTCCCACAGGAGAAAGCGCTTTCAGGCCTCAAAGCCTGGAAGATAGGTATGAAGCAACCAACTGTCACCATGAGTTGTGTTCCCCTCTTTGCTTTGGCTGCTAGGAAGCTCTGTCAGATTGCTGCAAGTATGTAGGCCGTCCTGGTTTCATCTTATTTTTTCTACTTTCCTCTTTCCTTTAATTTTTTTTAATGTCACTGTGTCTTAATATCTTCTGTATGAAGTTAGAGAACATTTTCCTGGTTGCCACAGACTAATGTTGCCATCACAGGGCAAGTTGAGGGCGATGTAGAGATTCTAGAGAATTACTCTTCCAGATAGTGCCTAGTTCTTCCCCCTCAGAGAAGAGCATACTTAAAAACCAATTGCTCTTGTGGGATGGAGTGGGTGAGCAATATTAGAAATTCCCTTTAACCTTTGAAATGCTGAGGTAGTAGGACAGTGTACTGATAAGGTCTGCAAAAGGAGGATTACATCCTAGGTCCCTGTATCAGTTTAAGGTTGATGCCAACTAAGAGGTCTAAGCAAGAGAGAAGTTGATTCACTCCCACATTCAAATAGTATAGAGTTGGGGTCCACCCTGGCCTGGCACGGGGCCCACAGTGCTGGGGCCCATCTTCCTCTCCATTTCTGATATGTGTAGCTTCCATTCCCCAAGCCCCTCATGCTTCCAGTCAGTTCCTGGAGCTTGCCAGCATGCCTGCCTTTCAGCCAGCAGAATGGAGGAAGAGAGGAAGAAGGGCATGCTTCTCCCACCAAGGACACTTCCTAGAAGCTGCAGATAGAAGCCCCCCCCCCCCACCTTTCTCCCCACTGAATAGTTTTCAGGCCACGCCTTGCTTCTAGAGAGGGTTCATCCCTGCAAACCTGGCTTTGGCTGAGCCCATTTCCTTCACTAGAAACACTCCAACCACCTCGCAGGGTTCTTAGGAGATTAAGTAAGAATGTAGTAAAATATAACAGGTGTTCTGCAAATGTAAATTTCCTTCTATTTTTAGTGTTCCCTTCCCTCCATTACTTGGGAGGAAGAGGGAAGCTTTAGCTACACCAGGAAAGATTTAGGAGCAATTTAAAAAAAAAAAAAAAAAAAAAGAGCACTCTTTGGGAGCGACTGTTGCAACACACACCAGAACGGTGGGGGAACAGATTCCCCTTGGCTCCTGTCAGTGAGGCTGGAAAGTGGAAACTCAAAAGCAGGGCCAAGGTCCCGTGTTAGAGCAGTAGAGGTCAGATAGGTGTAGACACGGGGTGTGGACCCAGTGAGCTTGGAAGGGTGGTACCTGCCCTTTGGTTCCCGAACTTGGCGGTGATTGCCTTCCCTGCTTGCCCAAGGTGGATTGGGGTGTGCCTGTGTGGGTCTCTCCCTCCTTCAGATGAGCTTGGGCATTTCCAGGACTGTTTGCCCACTAAGCGAACTAGCATGGGGTGTGGCATGGTACAGGCTCTCATCCCCCCGATGCCCCCTTTCTGCCAGGGTGGAACCCCCAGGAGCCCTTGTGGGGCCTTTAAAAGCCAAGCTGCTGAGCACAGGAGCCCAGAGGCAGCTGGTTCTGCTCCACGGAGGCTGCTGGGCCTGCTTCTCCCCGTGGGTGTCTCACCAGGGCGGAGTCAGCAGTGGGGCAGCACATCCTGGGGTCCCCCAGCTGCCGTGGCTACTGAGCATGCCCAGACCGTCTCTGCTGGGGATGGTGTGGTTCCCTGGGCGGGGGCGGGGGGGTGAAGGAGAAGAAGAGGAACAGGAAGTAGTTTCGGTGGGCTTTAACTTGATGGAGGGGTGGGGATGGCCCTGTGTGTGTGTGTGTGTGTGTGTGTGTGTGTGTGTATAGATCCTGGCACAAGAGATGCTGGAACTTTCCAACCTCCAGACTCACACAGCTACCATGTGACCGGTCCAGCATTCAAGCTCCAGATGCACTTGGCTTTAGATATTGATAGAATGCTTCTCGACCTTGGCTTCTAAATTCTACCAGGTGGACCCTTCTTCAGCAACTGGTGGATGCTCTAGATTCAGCCGACTGAGTCGGGAGGTTTAGGTGGCCGCTTTCTGGGAGTATGAACTTGTGCTCCTGGAGTTTGCTTGTTAACTTCCAAGCTGGGGATTTCCAGAACGAGTGAGCTGGCCCATCTCTGGCACTTCAGCATGAAGAGGCCAGCCCCGAGGGCTGAGGTGGGTGGGAATGTCCACTTCAGCTCACGCTGGGTGTCCCTCTGCGTGGGCCCCCACATTACAGCCAGTGGGGGGCCCTCCCTGGTGCCCCAGAGCCATCACTGTCACTGGGGACCCCTCACACTCCTGCTACCCAGGCTTACAGCCCATTTTGGAAGCACCTTTCACTCCCTTGGTTTAGCAGAAAGCGAGCAAGCTTCCAATCAGACTGCATTGAAGTCTCATATTTCTCCTGCCTTGATGGGGGCTGAGGGCACTCCCTCAGGACCTCGGAGCCTGTGCCTGTACCGCTATGGGCAGACCTCCTCGGCCACTGAGGGACTTTATGTGGTGCCGAAAATGTGCCCAAACCCTGCTGGGACAGTGGGATTTTCTCAGCCGTGTCCTGCAGCCAACAGTAACCAATATTACCAGCAGAAAGGGGGTGTGAGGTGTGGCGGGGGCAAGATGCTGAGGGCTTGGCTTTGCAGGAGACAAGAGGGGTGAGATCTGGAATAATCAGGAGGCCAGAATGCTATCACATGTGGGGGGGGGGGGGGGGTGAGGGTTCTCCTCTTTCCAGAAGGCTTTTCGTGTAGCCAAATCCTGGAGTGGATCCGCAGTCCAGCTCCTCCCCACCACGTCTTTCCTTTAGGGGCGCCTGGGTTCTCTCCGGATCTCAAAGAATTAGCTAATTAGGCCGGTTCTGCCTAGAAGGCAGAGGGTGTATCGGTTTGTAATTCCGTGGAATGTGCAGTGGAACTGAGCGGCCTTCATCAGCCCAGCTCTGCCTGCCCTCTCGTCCTGAGCTATGCAGACCCGCAGACCTGGTGTTCACGTTGAGGGATGGAGCCCACGGCCTCACTTCCCTCCACCCTTGGGCCACCTTCTTCGGGGAAGGCATGGTGCCTACAGAGCTACCTGTCAGGTGGGGGAGCCGCGCACCGAACATGCAGTTGGGATAGGCAGCCCGGGCGGGGTCTCCAAGGGCAGGGGACTCTCTGATGCTGGGAGGCAGGACTGGAGGCCCTCCTGGAGGGGTGCCGGCTCCCAGAGGAAGCCTAACAGAGTACCTAGCAAGTGCTGAACACAGGGAAGGACATTAAGCCAGCAAAAGAGGGGTGTATGGGGAGAGAGAGAGAGTGAGAGGGAGAGGGTGGATGGAGGGAGGGATTGAGATGTGAAAAGCCCATAGACTTTTCTTAGAGCTCTGGTTTCAAGATTCGTTAGTCTGAGTCGTGCCCTAATTTCTATCAGGATGATTGAATCTTGCCTGATTGCCTTGCATTCATTCCTCACACGCTTTTCACGTGCCAAAACTAGGTTAGCTTTAAAAAAAAATTTTTTTTTTTTCTATTTTTGTCCCCCAGGTAAAGCAAGTTCATGTCATTCTACCATTTGTCGGGTCAAGGCCCTTCCTCTGGTCTCACTGTTTGCACATCTTTCATTCCCTGCCTTGCGGCTTGACCCTCCCCACGGGGAGGCACCTGCTTGTTGCCTGTCCTCAGATACGTGTGTATTCATATAAACTGTGCAGGCTTCTGTGTTAACTTACGTCCCCGGCATTGGGCTACCAATGAGCTGGTTTTCTTTGTTTGCTCAGTGCTGTTTCCGAGTTCTGTCCATGGCTGGAACGTCCGGGGACAAGCCAGCTCTCCATGGATGGGTTCAGGGCTCTGTCTCTTCCTTGAGTGCCATCCACATTCGTGGCATCTCCAGTTCTCCAAGAACGAGGCTGCAGGGAAAGTCCTTGTAAAGCCTCATCACAGGCTGGAGGGGGCTGCTTCTCTGGGGGTGAAGACCAAGGAGTGGGAATGCCTAGTCAGCAGGTTGCTCCAGGACCCAGGGGTCCTGCTGGGCTCACTCCCACCAGGGGTCTGAGAGCTTCCTCCCCATCCCTGACCCAAGGCAGGCTCCCTTGCTCTGTTGGTGATTGTTAGTTTTGCTAATCTGGGGCATACAGAACACTTCCTTGCTCTCCTATGTGTGTTGCTGTCCGAGGTTTGTTAGAACACTTTTGTATCTTGATGGCTAATTGGATTACCGTCCCCCAGTGGGCTAGTTTGACACTTTACCCATTCCTCCATTTGTTGTCTTTTTTTTTTTTTTTTTTCTCTTGTTGGTTTGTAAGAATTCCTTGCTTGTGGCTGTTAGATATTGCCGGGTTCTTCTCACATTGTGATGTGTGTCTGTTAAATGAGTCTGCTTTCACGGAACGGAAATCGATCACTTTTATGTTGGTACATCTCTCTTCTGTTTTTTTGCCATTGGCCTTAGAAATTGTGTGTATGTGTGTGCGTTTTATAAGCCCTTCCCTGTGCCAAGGCCGAAAAGATTCTCCAACGATATCTCCCCTTAGCTTTAGAGTTTTACTTTTTAAATTTAGCACTTTGATCCGTCTGGATCCTGTCCTGTGTTCTCTGTCAAGCAACTTCCGTCTATACTATACGTCAGTCCCTCCCTCTGCCACTCCCTCTGCCCCAAATTTTATCTTTTCCCCTCTCGTTTGGGACCACCTTTATCAGGCTTCACCTTGGCACACAAAGAGGTTCCTATCTGAGCTCTCTCTGCCGTTCTGCTCTTCATCTGTTTTTATATGAGCATTATAGCTGTTTTTATCGCTTTTCCTCTGGGACAATTCTTCTGGCCTCCTTGGAGGCTTTTTTCTTCTCTTTTGAGACTGAGCAATTTTCTTCTTCCAGATTCTTTTAGGATGGCTTGATTGAACTCTTTGAAAACCTGTAATTTGGGGGCACCTGGGTGGTTCAGTGAGTTAAAGCCTCTGCCTTCGGCTCAGGTCATGGTCTCAGGGTCCTGGGATCGAGCCCCGCATCAGGTTCTCTGCTCAGGAGGGAGCCTGCTTCCCGCCCCCCGCTCCCCCCACCTGCCTCTCGGCCTACTTGTGGTCTCTGTCAAATAAAAAAATAAAATCTTTAAAAAAAAATAAAAATTAAAAAAAAAAAGATTTTATTTATTTATTTGACACAGAGAGAGATCACAAGTAGGCCGAGAGGCAGACAGAGAGAGAGGAGGAAGCAGGCTCCCTCCTGAGCAGAGAACCTGATGCCAGGCTCGATCCCAGGACCCTGAGACCATGACCTGAGCCAAAGGCAGAGGCTTTTTAACTCACTGAGCCACCCAGGTGCCCCAAATAAATAAAATCTTAAAAAAAAAAAAAAGAAAAGAAAACCTGTAATTTTCACATTGAAATTACATTAAAATTTATGCATGAATTTGGGGAGTTAGCATTTTAACGATGTTCCCATGATATTTAGATTTCCTTTTTTTTTTTTTTTTGGTCACTTAAAACTTTTCCTCATATAAGTCCCAGGGATTTGGGTCAGTTCTAAAATAGGATATATCTTTTTTTTTTTTTTTAAGATTTTATTTATTTATTTGTCAGAGAGAGAGAGAGAGCAAGAGCGAGCACAGGCAGAGTGGCAGGCAGAGTCAGAGGGAGAAGCAGGCTCCCTGCGGAGCAAGGAGCCCGATGTGGGACTCGATCCCAGGACGCTGGGATCATGACCTGAGCCGAAGGCAGCTGCTTAACCAACTGAGCACCCAGGCGTCCCAGGATATATCTTTTATTTGATAACATGAGTGGTGTCTCTCATTGGTTATTGCAAATGCAGAGGAATGCTGTTCATTGTCCTGAGCATGTTTCAATTCTGGCGGATTTTTCTTCTATCAATGCTAAGATTTTATCTTAAATGTGAGTGTGATACTTTTATCTCTCTTCTTCCAATTATTTTATGCTCTATTTCTTCTTGTCCAACTGCGTGGGCCAGCACCGCCAGTGCCATATTGAATGGTGTTGTAGAAGGGATGGCAGACTTCTTGCCTTATTCCCAATATAAAAAGGAACAGGGCTGAGATTTTACCTAAAGACAGATTTGCTGTCGGTTTTATGGTGTAGCATTGATCCAGTTAAAGAAATTCTCTTCAATTCTTTGCTGAGTTTTTAAAAATAGAAAGTTAAATTTGATCAAAGGTGTTTGTCAATCTGTTGTTGCGATTCTTGCCACATCATGAGCCCCGAATACTGTGTAGAACCATCGATTGAATTCTGTGCCCTAAAACTAACCTAACTTTGTTTGTTAACTATTCTTCAATTAAAAAAATAAAAAAAAAAACTGGTTCTGAAATAAGCAAACCTCCCCTACTCATATAGACCTTAAATTTCACTTCAACTTAGAAATAAAGTCATAAAACAAGTTAACAAACCGTTAAATAAAATATATTCTATCTTCCTGTCTCAGAAATCTACCTTGATAAAGATCAAACTTACAAGATACCAAGATCACTGAATTTAATTATTATCTCACATTTTAGGGTTCTGTTAATAAGCCAGAAATATTTGGATGAATAATGAAGTCATCCATAATTCATAAATTACGTATTTATTCCACAAAACTGACGTTCCTTGCCTCCAGTTTGGTAAAATAACTAAATTTTGTTGTAATCAAGCCTTTCCCATAATTTGGGTTCTATGGATAGCAATAAGATAAAAGATGAAAAAAAACCCCATAATTACGTACAAAGTATACAAAATTAAACTTTTATGAACTATAAATTAAATATAAAAAAATAAAAAGACTTTCCTAAGCCTTCAGAAGATTTTCATCTAAAATTCAAAATCAGCTGCGAACATTAAGAGGTAAAGTATATATCAATAAAATTTTTAAATTCAAAGTTGTTTGAAGCCTGAATGTGCCTGAATGTGTTCGAAAACAGAACTCTGACCTTTGCTGTCCATGTAGCTGGCAAGATAATTGCCTCTAGATCCAGGTACATACAAATGTTAAGGGAAAGTAACTTGTTCAATGTTTCCAGTGTCCCTGAGTTGCCCCGGGAGGCAGCTGGGAATGCCGTCCAAGGCTGGCTAATCTGTGAGAGCCTCTACTCCCACGAACAGGAACCTGCAGGAATCGAGGACGTGTTCCTTCCTTCTGCAGGAATCTATTGCATGGGGGCTGAGAGGAAGGTTTGAGATGGTGGTTAATTCGCCGTTCCTCTTAGCAGAGCACTTCCGCTGCCCAAAGTCTGCCTCCTGTAGCTCAGAGCTTGGGTCCTTGTGAGCTCCCAACCTTTGCACTCAGGTGGTCTCTTGTTTCTGTGATACAGGGCGGGAGCTTCTGCACCAGCTTCTTCTCTGGGGCCTGAATGGTCTTGGTCATGAGAGTGGATGTTGGGTTGTGTGGCCAAGTGACTGAGGATATGTGTGTGTGTGTGTGTGCGTGTGTGCACATGTGCACATATGTGTGTGTGCACACATACTCCTTGGGGGTGGAGTCCAGGGTCCCCGACAGGGTTCAGAGAATTTAGGCAGCCGGCAAGGAGTGGAGGGGTTGGCATTGGAACCCAGGCTCTCTGACCCGGTCTGACCCCTGCTGCCTCTGGGGTTCATTAATTTGGCTCCTACCTTGGTTAGCGGATACTTTATGTTGAAGTTTTATTACTTATATTCATAAGTGGAATACGCTTATGATTTCCCTTGCTTATAGTATCTTTACTCAGTTGTGGAATTCAGATTATACTAAGTTCATAAAATGGAATCAGTGCTTTCCTTTTTTCCCTGTATTCTGTAATTGAGGGATGGTCCTTTTGGCACAGCTTACCTCTGTGCTCATTGGGGGTTACGACCCTTTGGGGGGTATCTTGGATTACCATTTCAATTTATTTAATGGTTTGGCTTGCTCAGCTCTTTTTGTTTCTTCATTTACCGATCATGGCGTTTTCTGTTTTTCTGGAAGCTTCTGTCGGTTTTCAAATTTGTGACCCACCCAGGGCAACGTGGGTCACAAGGGTGTTTCCCTGGCCTCCCCCATGAGTGGTGCCCTGGTCTTGTCCTCCAGGTTGGGGTTTCCCCAAGGGGCCCAGACACCTCCAGCTCTTGGACACTTCTCCTGGTTTCAGCATTGAAGTCAGTCTCCTTCTGTGGCCTCTGCAGGATGGGGCCTGGAGGAGGGTGGCTTGTATGGGCTTGGGAGCTGTGGTCAGCTGCCAGGGTTAGCTCTTGATCATGTCAGGATTGTGTTCAGTTACTGTGTCATGTGGGGCCTCCAGGTGGCTGGAAGCAGGTGGAGAGAGTCTATACTGTATTAAGGCCCTGCAGGCAAGCGTTCTTCATATGGTAAGTGATGCCCGTTAGTGATGATATCGGCTAAGGGCGGGAGCAGAGGACAGTGTATACCACATCATTGTTCCCGAATTCAGTCACTGGGCCCAGTTCAAAGTCTCTGTGATTTTAGAGATAGAATATAAGCTCAAGGCAAGGATTTTAAAGTCAGCAAGACTTGTGTTCAAATTCCAGCTTTGCCAGATGCCAGCAGTATGCCACTGGGCAGTTTTTCTGGACCTCCATTTTTTATCTATAAATTGGAAAATTGGGTATAAGACTTACCTCATAGGGTATGTGTCATGGCTAGGTGAATACAGACAACATCAGAATTGTGTGTCAGTCAGGAATCTAACCTGCTCAAACAAAACCAGGAAATTGATTGGCTCTAAGAACTAAAAACCCCAGAGGGAATCTGGCTTCAGGAGAAGTTTGATCCAGAAGTTCATGATGTTGCTCCCTCCCACCCCCCATCCAATTTTGAGCCATTCTTGGCTCTGCCCTTTTCTCTGGGCTCACTTTATCTGCAGGGGGTAGCTGTATCACAGTAAGGACGTGGGAGTTTCAGATCTGACATGTCTATGCTGAACAGGAGAATGGCCTTCTGTGATAAGAGAAAAAAAAGGTTCTTTCCAGAAGCCCTGAGCTAATGTGTCCTCATCATTGGCTTATATTGGGGCCGATGTCCCTCCCTGAAGCAGTCACTGTGGTGAAGGTTTTGGGACATGGCCCTGAGCTGAGTAAAAGGCGAGTCCAAACCCAGATGGGGGTGCTGTAGACCAGACGTGGTTGACGCGTGTACGACTTGGGGGGCCACCTCCCGTCTGGCCCCCCTGCTTCTGCCTGTGCCCACCACCCATTCTGAGTCCCTCTGCTAGTGTGGTTCTTCTAATGTGCAGGGGGGACGACCCTTCCCAGCCTGCTCAGAAGCCTTAGTGGCAACCAGCAACATCTTCCTTTAGGATTTCCCGACAAGGCCCTTGCCACTTTGCACCCCGTGCTTCCTGCTAAAAACACCTCATGTCCGGATTACTCCCATCCAGCCACGCTGGGTACACTGCCACCTCGAGGTCTTTTCCTCCTTCTTCCCCAGATATCTGTGTGCTTGGTGCCCTCCCCTCTTCACATCTTGGTCAAATGGCTCCTCCTCTGATCAGTCTGTTTATAATAGGAATTTCTTCCCATATACCTACACTTGTCCCTTGTTTTATTTTTCTTTATAGCCAATATTGTATAAAACAAGTGTTTCCTGCCTCCCTATAACACATATGCACACCCCATGACAGCTCCATGGTCTTCCTGTTCACTGGCCTATCTGCAGAGCCCAGCACAGTGCCTGGCACACAGTGGGTGCTCAATAAATAATTGTCAAAGGGAGTGCCTGGGTGGCTCAGTGGGTTAAGTGTCTGCCTTTGGCTCAGGTCATGATCTCAGGGTCCTGGGATTGAGCCCTGCATCGGGCTCCTTGCTCAGTGGGGAGCCTGCTTCTCCCTCTCCCTCTGCCGCTCCCCCTGCTTGTGCTCTCTTGCTCTCTCCCTCTCAGATAAATAAAAAATTAGAGATAAATCTTAAAATATTTGTCAAAGGTATAGCTCTAATCCTGCCACCTCTCACCAGCCCAGTGAGCACTCTCTCTCTTGCTGGCCTTGTCCTCGGGCTGGGTGGAAAGGGGGGCCCAGGGAAGAGATGTCACCTGCTCCGATGATCTGTGACACGTGGCCTGGACATTGGCGAGTCCCCTCTGGTCCTTGGGGGCAGCTGGTTAAAGGCATTGCTCCCCACTCCCTTTCTTTCTCTCGGCTGCCAGGATCTTATTAGCCCTGTTTACATGGCCAGGATGTCGAGCGATTAATTTTTAATGGCTTGGTTTATTGCATGTTTGAATGGTTTATTGAGTAATTCCCACATTTAAGTGATTAATTCCCCAGAGTTCAGAACGACTGGTTAGTTTTACATTAATCAGGGTTTCTGAATGCCAAGAGACAATCAATCAATCCTCCCTGCCAGGAGAGTAATGTTAAAATACCTCAAGGTACAATGGAGTTAAGAAAAGGAGTAATTAAAACCCTGTCTTCCCCTCATGCAAATTTGATGTCTCTCTCGATCTCTGTCTCTCTCCCTTCTACTTCTCCTCCCCCTTCCTCAGTGAAGGCACTCCCTGAACCCAGCTGCCCTTTGGAAGGATCAACTCTACCCTGTCCTTGGACTTCCTATGATGAAGTTTAGTCCATCTGCCTCAGATGGGATCTGCTCAGCTCCCTGCCCCCAGGAGGGGACTCTGGAGCTGATAAGGCCTGTTGCAAAGCCCCGGTGTCTGTTCCCCCAGCTTGGTTCCTGATGTATAGGGAAGCGCCGAGAACCATATCTGGCCTCATGATACAATGTCTGGTTTCACCTGGTAGCCCAGCAGATGGGATCTCCCCACAGGAGGCGAGGGGAAGGTGTTTGGGATGGGGGCTTTGCCTTTGGACCCTACCATGGATCCCCTGTGGCCTCGTCAGCCACGAAGAGGAAAGAAATGTGAGCTGCTTTTGTATCTATATGGGTTCCCTACAGCTGCTATGGCCAAGGACCACAAACTTAGTGCTTATAAACAAGGAAGATTCATTACATTATGGTTCTGGAGGTCCAAAGAACAAAGGGAGTCTCATGGGCTCAAATCAAGGTGTTGGCAGGGCTGTGATCCTCTTAGAGGCCCTAAGGAAGTTTCCACTCCTTTCCTGTCCCAGCTTCTAGAGGCCGCTTACGCTCGTGAGCCTGTGGCCCAGTCCTCCATCCCCAGACCCAGCAGTGTCACTGCTTTTCTAGATCGTTCTCTGACTCTGACCTTCTTCCTCTCTCCTCCACATTTCAGGGACCCTTGTGATTCCCTGGGGCTCACCCGGATCATCCACACTGTGTTCCCCATCCCAAGATCAGATAATTAGTAGCCTGAATTCCTCCTGTAACCTTAATCCCCCTCGGCTACCTAACCTAACCTGTCTGCCCATTTGGGGATCGGGACACAGGCGACTTTGTGCTGTGCCAACCACAGCAGGGAGAGGCTGAGAACAGGCGGCTGTTGGGTTAGAGGCATGAACTCTGGAGCCGGAGACTCTGAGTTCATATCCCAGTTCAGTGCTCAGTAGCTGTGGGGACTTGATGAGTTTTCTGCCTGTGCCTCTGTTTCCTCACATAAACACCTGAGGCCGGTGATGCTATCCAGCCCGCAGGGTGTCTGTGCTCATGCGATGGAAGCAAAGTGCTCCTGTGGCTTGGGGGTCGTGGGAGGTGTGTGCAGGGTGAGCCGTGATCGAGTGCTGACATCCAAACACGGAGTAAGGTTCCCACGTCACGAGGGCTCCTTAGGGTCCAGCTAGAATGTAGATAAAGGTGCTGAGTTCCTTACAAAATATTTCCAACCAAACACAAGGCATTTTTTTAGGGTCCCCAGAGGAAGCCTTGGAGGACACACCCTGGAGTGCCTGTGTGCATAAATACCGTGCAGACCCGGGGTAGCGAAGACCCGGGGTAGACAGCTAGCAATAAGAGGCCCCACTGACCAACGGGAGCTAATGCAGTATGGTTCTGCAGTCCTTCCTGTAAGCAATCTTGCTTGTCCTTTCAGCATCCATGAGAGGTAGTTGTTCTCATCTGAAAAGGAAGGGCTAGAGAACCAGTTGACATGAGCCCCTTGGTTAGCCGCAGCAGTGGTTTACCCTGGGCTCTGGAATCCTGATCGCCCCGGAGACTTGGAGTCTTGGAGCCAGTGCCCTCATTGCTGTAAACTCTAATCCCTGCATCTGTACAACGGAGATGGTCCTATTCCCTTGTCATTGGATTATATCGCATTTAAATGAGATAATATGTGGGCAGGGCCTTGCCCCGAGCCTGGCACAGTGTAAGCACCAACAGGTGTTCTGGGTCATGGTTGTCTGTGGAGGAATGAGTTCCCATGTGGGAGTCGGCTGGTGCTAGAAGCTTTCTGGAGTGAAGGCTTGATTTGGATAGTAAAGGCTGGAAAAGTGTCAAGGAAGGGAATTTCAAGGAGAGAAGAGCTGAGGAATGGACACAAGACTCACAAAGCAAATACAACACAGCTCTTGCTTCAGATGCATGGGGAGGGGACCAAGAGATGCGGTCAGCTGGCAGCCAGAGCCTGGTGCCTTCCTACGTCAAGCAGAGTTCACACTTCCTCTTGCTTATTGGCAGCAGAGCTAGTGAAGGGTTTTGAGCAGGGAAGTCACCAGAGGCTGATAGAAGAAACATTAGGAACATGGGAGTGGAGTCCCTATAGAACTATCATGCTGCCAGCTAGCTGGTGTGTGTGTGTGTGTGTGCGTGTGTGTGTGTGAATATGTAAGATTTTATTTATTTGAGAGAGAGTGGGTGCTTGCATGCAGGAGCCCAAGGAGGGGGAGCGGCAGGCAGAGGGAGAAGCAGGCTTCCTGCTGAATAAGGAACCTGATGTGGGGTTCAATCCCAGGATGCCAAGATCATGACCTGAGCTGAAGGCAGACGCTTAACTGGCTTAACCAATGGAGCCACTCAGGTGCCCAAGCTGATGTATTTTAAAAATTGTATTCATTCAACATAACTTGATTTAACAAAAATAGGCCAGGTATGTAGTGGGACCATGGAAGCAAAAGACAAAAACTTGACTACCCTGGGTCCTAGAGTCTGGTGGCCCTTGGAAGACAGAGAACACCCCAGAAGACACACAGCATCATTCAGTATTGGGATAAGTGCTGCTGTGATTCTGGCTGGGAGCAGAGCAGGTGGACAGGGAGAACTTCGATGGGGCAACCCTTGAACCCAGACGGTCATGGCGAGAAGCCGCTGTTTCCAGAACTGGTGGAACAGGTGTTCCAGACAGAGGGCACGGGGAATGCAGGGCTCCCAGGGAGGATGGAGTAGGCTGTGTCCTGGGGAAGGAAGGAACAGAGAAAGGTCAGTAGGGCTGGAGGCCCATGCACCGAGGGAGAGGGTACAATATGATGCTGGAAAAGCAGGCAAAGTTTTCCTACGGTACAGAGTCTAGAATTAATTGTGGTTTGTTCTCGGGGTGCCTGGGTGGCTCAGTGGATTAAGCCTCTGCCTTCAGCTCGGGTCGTGATCTCAGGGTCCTGGGATCGGACCCCGCGTCGGGCTCTCTGTGCAGCACAGAGCCTGCTTCCTCCTCTCTCTGCCTCTCTGCCTACTTGTGATGTCTGTCTGCCAAGTAAATAAATAAAATCTTTTTTTAAAAAAGTATTTAAAACGGTGGTTTGTTCTGATGCCATTCAACTTTTTTCTCCACTGGATTAGTCTCATCAGCACAAAACCAACATATTATTTCTCGTCTATTAAAAAAAAAAAAAAAAAAACCTCAGACTCCCCGGGGCCTCATATCTCTCCACATCTATTGTATTTCTCGGCTTCCTTTCACAGCAGAACTCATCAAAATCGTCTACGCTCACTGTCTCTGATTTCCGTCTTCCCATTCTTTCTTTTCCTGAAAGCTTTTAATTTTAAGAACCGTTCGTACTTAGCGAAGGTGCGAGAACAGTTCAATGCACTCTCAAAAGCCCTTCACCTCTACTCAATAGCCAATATCTTCTACCACATTTGCTTTGTGGTTTCTTCTGTGTACACGTGCTGCGTTATTTTCCAGATCTGCTTGAAAGTAAAGTGCATGGCGTTTTACCTTCAATACTTCTTCCTGCATCTCTTTAAAATCAAGGCTATATTATCCTTCAAAACCACAACATAGCGATCGAATGCAAGAAATCAGACGTTGCAGACACAACCCGTGTTCAAACGTCACCAATAATTCCCCAAATATTCTTTTCAAAAATTCACTTAAAAGATTTGCTTGGAAACCAGCATCACCCTTTTTGATGTGATTCCACATGTAACCAAGATATAATCCAGTTCTTTCGTCCCCCCAGATTCCTCCACGCCCTTACGTAGTCAACCCTTTCTACCACCCCCAGCCCTTAGCAACCACCGGTCCATTCTCTGTGTTGATAGTTCTTGCTTTTTTTCCGGAACGTGCTAGAAATGCAAGCATACAGCCTGTAGGTCTGGCTTCTTCCGTTTCACATGCTGGTTTTGGAAGTTCTGCATATTATTGTACAGGTCCGTAGTTTTGTTCCTTTCTACTGCTGAGCGGGACAGCGTTGGATGGACATACCCTAGTTTTTCCTCAGCTGGAAAACACTTAAGTTGTTTCCACTTGTGGGTGATTTTCATTGGTGTAAACGTTTTTGTGTGAACATAAATTTTTATTTTTCTTAAGAATCGGATTGCTGGGTTGATGGGTAGGTGGATGTTTAACTTCGTAAGAAACTTCCAAGCTGTTTTAAACCTATTTATGCTCCCATCAGCAGTGTATGAGAGTTTCAATTCTTTCACATCCTTGCTGGTGACTGTCATTGTTCTTTTTTTAAAAAAATGTAGCCTTTCTAATTTGTATGTAGTAGTATGTCATTATGGTTTTACTTGGCATTTCCCTAATGACTAATGATGCTTAGCATCTTCTTGTGTCATTATCATCTATAGAGCTTCTGTGATGAAGCGTCCAAATTTTTGCCCATTTTTTAAAACGCTCATTTTTTAATTATTGAATTTTGACAGTCCTTTATATATTCTGGATATAAATTCTGTATCAGAAATGTGATTTGCAGATATTTTCTACCAGTCGTGTGGCTAATGTTTTTCATTCCCGAGATCAGACGAGATCGGGCGCGTTCAGGGTAATGTTTTTCATTCCCATTGTAGTATCTTTTAGAGAACAGAATTTTGGGGGCACCTGGGTGGCTCAGTGGGTTAAAGCCTCTGCCTTCGGCTCAGGTCATTATCCCAGGGTCCTGAGATTGAGCCCCACATTGGGCTCTGTGCTCAGTGGGGAGCCGGCTCCCCTCTCTCTCTGCCTGCCTCTCTGCCTACTTGTGATCTCTGTCAAATAAATAAATAAAATGTTAAAAAAAATTGTCTGCTTTCTGCTCAGGTCATGATCTTGGCGCCCTGGGATCAAGCCCCACATTGGGCTCTCTACTTGGCGGGAAGCCTGCTTCTCCCTCTCCTACTCCTCCTGCTTGTGTTCCCTCTCTCGCTGTGTCTCTCTCTCTGTCAAATAAATAAATAAGATCTTAAAAAAAAAAAAAAGAACAGATTTTTTTTAAAGTCTTGAAAAATGTTTTAAAAAATCTTTCCTTTTGTGGATTGTGGTGTCATATCTAAGAACGCCTGGATGTTCTTAGATAAGGTCATAAGATTTTTTTCTTATGATTTCTCTTATAAGCTTTACAGTTTGGGTTTTTTTTTTTTTTAAAGTAGGTTCTGCACCCAGCATGGAGTCCAACACAGAGCTTGATCTCATGTCCCTGAGATCAAGAGTCGGATGCTTAACCGACTGAGTCACCCAGGCATCCCCAGTTTGGGGTTTTATAAATATAGTTTGCATGATCTATTTTCAGATAATTTTTTGTGTAAGAGGTAAGGAATGGGACAAGGTTATTTTCTTGTTCACAGCTTCAATTTTTTTTCAGCACTGTTCATTGAAAAGACAACTTTTCAGCACTGCATTGTTCTACCTGGCATCTTTGTCAGAATCCTTGGCCAAACCTGTCACAGTCTGTTCCTTACCACTCATCTGTGTGGACATCCGTACACTGATATCATACCATTTTGATGACTATGGATTTACAGAGGGTCTGAAAGTCAATAGTGTGAGTTTTCCAACTTTGTTCTTTTTTCAAAATTGTTTTGGACGTTCATTCCTTTGTCATCCTATATAAACTTGAGGGTCAGGCTGTGGATACCTGCAAACAAAACTCTGAAGGGATTTTGATTGGGATTGAATCAGTAAAATCAGTTTGGGGAGAATTGGCATCATAATGATATCGCATCTTCTCATCCATGAACAGAGCATCTCTATTTACTCAGGTTTTCTTTGGTTGCTTCCATCAGTGTTTGTAGTTTTCAGCATATTTTATGACACATTTTGTTAGATTTATGCCAAAGTCTTTTACGGTTTTTGATGCTATTATGAATGGCACTGTTTTTTAAATTTTTGACTTTTAGCTGTTTGTTGCTGGTATGTAAAATAAAGCTGATTTTTAAAATATGGAACTTGAATGATGTGACTTGGCCAAGCTCATTTATTAGTTGTAGGATTTTTTTTTTTTTGCAGGTTCTTTGAGACTTTCTACATAGGTAATTATGCCTTCTGTAAACAGAGGCAGTTTTATTTCTTCCTTTGCAATTTGTATGCCTTTTCTTTCTTGTTCTTGCTGCATTGACCTGGGTAGGACTTCTGGTTCATTTTGAGCTAGGAGTGGTGAAAGGTGACATTCTCACTGTTTCTGATCTTAGGGAGGAAAGTTCCAGTATTTCACCATTATCTGTAGGTTTTTTCCTAGATGTCCCTTATCAGATTAAGAAAATTCACTTCTAGTCCTAGCTCCTGAAACCTTTTATTATAAATGCACATTGAACTTTATGCAGTGTTTTGTTTTTTTTTTTCCTTCGAGATAATCATGTAGTTTTCCTTCTTGGTCTGTTGGCAGGTCAAATTATAATGACGTTAAAATAATGAGCCAGCCTTACATCTCTGAGATACACCCCGTTCAGCTGATATGTGTTATCCTTTTTATATATTGCTGGGTTTGCTAATATTTTATTGAGAAATTGTTTTGTATCTATGTTCGTGAAGGATTTTGGTTTATAGGTTTTTTTGGTAATATTTTTGATTTGGATATCAGGGTAATGCTGTCCCCACAAAATGAACTGGGATGCATTCTCTCCTCCTCTTCTGCTTCCTGGAAGAGATTCTGTACAACAAGCTTTGCATCCTCCTTCAGTGTTTGGTTAAATTTACCAGTGAAACCATCCGGGACTTTCATTTCTTTGTTGCAAGCTTTTTAAACTAAAAATTCATCTCCTTCTTAGTTTGAGGACTATTCAGCTTATATATTTCTTTTTGAGTCCACCGTGGTAGCTTGTGTCTTTGAAGGACTCTGTTCATTTCACCTATGTTGTCAAACTGATAGGCAGAAAGCTGTTCATAATATTCTTTTTTCATGTCTCCTGGATTAGAAGTAATATCACCTCATTTCTGATACCAACCCTTTGTGTCTTTCCTCTTTTTTTTTTTTTTTTCTTCTTGGTCTGACTGGTGGCTTATCAATTTATCGATCTCTTCAAAGGAGCGACTTTTGGTTTTATTGAGTTTTCGCTATTGGTTTCCTGTTTTCATTTTCAGTGATTTTACCCCTTAACATTTTCTCCCTCTGCTTGGTTTGGGTTTAATGCACGCTTCCTTTTCTGGTTTTCTGAGTCGGGTGGTTAGCTTATCGGCTTGGAACCTTCCTTCTTTTCCTCCTAGGAATATTTAATGCTATAAATTTCCTCTGAGCACTGCTATAGCTGCACCCCACCCCTGCTGATGGGTTGTATTTTTATTTCCATTCATTTCACAATATTTTCTAATTTTTTTTCGTTGACCCATGAGTTATCTAGACTTGACTGTTTAATTTCCAAAGGTTTGGGGATTTTCCTGCTATCATTCTGGTTTTGACTTCTAGCCCAATTCCTTTATGATGAGAGAACATGTTTTATATGATTTCAATTCTACATTTGTCAAGTTTTGTGTCGGGGCTCCTAAGATAGTTTATCTTGGTGAGGGTCCCATGTGCTTTGGAAAAAGAATGTGCATTCTGCTCTTATTTAATGCAATGTTATATAAATGTCAGTTGGAAAATCAGCAACGATACAGAATTTCTGAGCAGCCAGCCAGCTTGGCTGGTCTACTTTTTCTTTCAGTTACTGGAAAAGGAGTCGAGACCTACAGGTTGAGTGGTGGATTTTTCTGTTGCTCTTTCTGTATCTTTTAGTCTTTGCATAAAGAGTTTTGAATACCTGTTCAATGCATACACATTTAGGATTATTATGTCATTTTGGTTAATAGATCTTTTACCATTATGCAACACCTGTCTTTGTTCCTGGTGGTATTCTTTGTTCGGAAGCCAACCTTGTCTGATGCTAAGGTGGCTGCTCCTGCTTTCATTTGATTCATTCTTACATGGTTTAGTTTTTTTTTATTTCTTTGACTTTTTAGCTAATTTTTATCATTGTATTTAGAACGGATTTCTTTAAAAAAATACTTATTTGTTTATTTGACAGAGAGAGAGAGAAAACACAAGTAGGCAGAGAGGCAGGTAGAGGGAGAGGTAGAAGCAAACTCCCCGCTGAGCAGGGATCCCAATACGGGGCTCGATCCTAGGACCCTGGGATCATGACCTGAGTCAAAGGCAACTGCTTAACTGACTGAACTACCCAGGCACACCTAAAGTAGATTTCATGTAGACAGTCTACGTTAAGTCTTAAGTCATTTTGTTGTTATTCCAACTGACAATCTCTAACTTTCAATTGATGTGGCTTGGGGCTTATTTTGGTGTAATTGTTGATTTGGTTGGATATAGGGCTACTCTTTGTGTCTCTCCTTCCCTGCACTGTTTTTTTTGTTTCTCTGTTCCTTTTTTCTTGCCCTGTTTCAGATTATTTGAATGTTTCTTGGTGTTCTGTTTCACTTTATCTATTGGACTTTTGGGTTTATCGCTCTGTATTATTATATTTTTTTATTGCTTGCTCTTGGGATTGCCATGGATATACTTAGCCTTTCTTTTAAATTAAAAAAAAATTCTAGCTAGCCTTGAACAGTATAATTAGAGTTAGTGTTTACACTTCACATAGCATGTAACACTTGCAACCATGTAGATCCCTTTCTACACCTCCTTTCTCGTGGGACTTACATGTTTTCCATCCATATACCCTGGAAACACCACCACATGTTGTTTTAATTTTTTGCTTTCAATGCCCATATCCATTTTTTTTAAGATTTTTATTTATTTATTTGATAGACAGAGAGAGATCACAAGTAGGCAGAGAGGCAGGCAGGGGGAGAGGGGGAAGCAGGCTCCCTGCTGAGCAGAGAGCCCGATGCGGGGCTCGATCCCAGGACCCTGAGATCATGACCCGAGCTGAAGGCAGAGGCTTAAACCACTGAGCCACCCAGGTGCCCCGCCCATATCCATTTTTAAGAGGAAAAATGATCCTTTTATTTTTGCCCAGATATTGATGAAATCTGCTGTTCCTCCTTCACTCCTGGAGTTCTAGATTCTGGTGTCATTCTCCTTCAACCCAAGGAACTTTCCTTAGCATTTCTTTTTTCTTTTATTTATTTACTTTCATCATTAGCATTTCTGAAAGGAGTACTGCTGGGGATGAATTTTCTTGGTTTTCCACTGAGAGTGTCTTATTTTGTCTTCATTCCTGAGGGATACTCTTGGTGGGTATAGAATTTTGTGATGACATTTCTGTCTGGTGACAAGTCTGCAGTTTGCCTAATTGCTGTCCTCTGCCCCCCATATTTACAATGTTTTCATTTTTCTCTGGAGGCTTTTAAGATGAAGCAAGAGAAAACTTCAGTATTTGGTAGTGGAATACACTGTGTCTACACATGGGTCTCTGTGTTTTGTTTTGAAAATTTCTTCTCTTTGGGATGTGCCGAGCTCCCTGAATTGGCAGATTTATGTCTTTCACAGAATCTGGGAAAATTTTCAACGTCATTGCTTCAAATATTTTGTACTGTGCTGATCTTTCTTCTCTTCTTGTGGGACTTCAATGACATGAGTAGTAGATGTTTTTATAGTGTCCCATGGGTCTCCAAGGCTCTTTTTGTTACATTACTTCCTTCCTGTTTTTCAGATTGAGCAATTTCTGTTGATATCTTAATTTATCTTATTCATCACTCTGCCACCTCCATTCTACTATGGAAAATACTTCTCAAAAGATTTCAGATATTATGCATACCTCTTGGTTCTTTTTATAGAATCTACTTCTCACTGAGAACACCTGTCCTTCCCCCCACTCCCAGAGCTGTACACCTGTACATCTGTTGTAACCGCTGCTCGGACGTCTTCAGTAATTCCAGCGTCTAGGTCATCTCAGGGTTGGCATGTATCTCTTTTCCCTGAAGGATTAGTTAGGTTGCTCTCATTCTCTGTGTGTTCAGCAATTTTGGTTTCTACGCTGGATATCCTGAATCTTCGGCTGGGAGACTCCTCTGGAGAATGCTTGTGTTCTTGGTTCTGTTTTAGTGTGCAGCAGCCCAGCTGGGCTCAGGCTATACTTGGTCTTCCTCTATGGGTGGTGGTTCTCATGTCAGTTCCACGCGTAGGGGCTTTGCAGTGCTGCTTTGGGTCCCTCCCTTGCATGCACTTTTACATCTTAGGGCCTTGAGCAGGTTCTTACCTGAACGAGGGGAGTCCCTTCTCTGCTGTCTTCCTTCCATCCTCTTTGACTTACAAGCATCCCCCTTCCTGATGTTGTGGCCAGAAGACAAGTCTTCCCTTGGTCTTGGAGGTCAGTTATCTTCTCCTGAAGCTCTGCTGGGAACCCATCTCAGGCCAACACTGCAAGAGAGAAGGGGAAATCGAACAGACGAGAACTTCACCCCCTAGGTGTGTTGCTTCTCTAAGTTTTGATTCTTCTCTTTACTCTGCCTGTTTTGCCTTTTCCTTGGCTCTTTGCCTTGTGTTGGATGTTGTTAGTTTTATCCAGTGGGAGGCAGGGCTGTGGTGCTCTGTCCCAGTCTATACCAGAAGCTTGCGATAATGTTCTTCATGGTAATTTTATTTCTCTGATCCACAGCTGGAAAATGTACCTTGTGTTGGTGACCCTGTCCTTCCATTTTGAACACTTAACATTTCTTTTGGCAGAGCAGGGGGCCATTTTTGTAGAATCTCTGTTCCCACACCCCTCAAACTTTTCTCCATTGGTAACACTCTGATGAAACTCTTGCCAAGGCTACTGGTGACTTCTGTGTCGCTAAAGTCCACAGATACTTCTCAGTCTTCATCTAATTTCCCTCTTCTTGACATATTTTCTCTGCTTGGCCTCTGGGATGCCTTCTTACCCCTTAGCCATTCCTTCTCACCATCTTTACCATTTCCTTCTCAATGCCCAGCCCCTAGACCTCAAATTACCCACAGGCACTGGTCTTGATCTACCCCCAAGTCTCTTCATGAGTTCATCCATCCCCAAAACTTGCAATTTCATCTGCTCAGTAAGTTCCAATTATATCTCCAGCTCAGACATCTGCAGACTCTGCCTCCAAGACATCATCATGTGTACTAATAGGCATTGTAAACTGTTATCAAGTCCAACATTAAAAAACCCCAATTTATTCCCTGTCCCAGACCTGCTCCTTCTATAGTCTTGTCCATCTCAGTAAGTGGCTACTTCCTTCTTCCAGATTTTCAGGCCCCAGATCTTGGTGTTTTCCTTCATTCTTCTCCTTGTCTCATGCTCCACTGTAATAGCCTTTCCTAAATACCTCCAGACTCTGCTTGTCTTCCACCCTCTTTCTGGCTGCCACTGTAATGCAGGCCACCATCGTCTGTTGTGTCCTTTCCCTCCCCTGCTTCTATCTTGACCCCTGTGCTCTGTTTTTCATATCAGCCCAAGTGGTGTGTGTGTATATGACTCAAGTCAGATCATGTCATTCCTCTGTTTAAGCTCTCCTGCCCTGCTGGTTTCTCCTGTCTCTAAATAGTATGAAGGCCTTCAGGGTCCACCCAACATCTTTGGCACCCTTCCCTTAGCCCATTACATACATCTCCACTATATGGTCCTCCTGGCTCTTCTAGAACACATGCACTAGTTTCTTCCTCAGGGCCTTTTACACCTGCTGTCCCTTTGGCTTGGACACTTTTCCAGGTAATTGCATACCTTATTCTCTCACTCCTGTTCTCTATTCACAGGTCACCTGATAGCGAGGCCTCTCCTGATTGCCCCATCCAGAACAACACCACACCTCTGTGCTCCTGATTCTCCCCATCCCTCTTACCAGATTTTATTTTTCCTCATTGTACTGAGTCCCCTCCCCTCCCCCCAGCATGGTGTATTGGATCTGGTGCTTACTGACAATCTTTCTCTGTAGGGCATAAGGTCCAGGAGGGCAGGAACCTCTTGGTCAACTTGCTCTAGAATGGTTCTTGGTACATTATAGGTGCTCCGTAGGAATTTGTAGAATTGGTGACTCCATAAAAATGCTTTTGGATATGCAGATTTTATCTCTGTCCTTGGAGCTGGGCTCCGTGTCATCCCCCAGACTTTCTTCCTACGTCATGGCCCAGGAGAGGAATGATGCACTGCCTCCTGCCTTCTGCTCACAGGCCAGGTCTCTTGGGCCACCAGCTTGGTGTCCCTCCACCACCACCCCCAACTCAGTGAGCATCCTGACACACAACCACGGTGGAGGTCATTCCAGCAGCCTGTCCTCTGATTCAGAAGGCCAGGGTCAGGGAAGCATCCATCACTGAGTCCACTCCTGTGATGCAGGGAGGTTGGTGGATGTCATCCTGGCGCCTAGTTCTCCCTCACTGGGTGATTTAGAGTGAGGAATCCAATGTTTAGCCCACCAGCAGGCCAAAGAGGTCAGCACCTTGGCTCTAGCTCTCTTACTTTCTGCTCTCTCCTGTGTGATGTCAGAGTTATTTCAAGGTAGTAAGGCTTTGTCACAGCCCCAAGGTTGGTGGTGGTGGGGAGCCACTGGCCAGGGCCAGCCGGTGGCTGTCATGCCCCGCAGTGACGTGTGTGCACAGCTCCTGCCCAGAACGGAGGCAGAACACAGAGCTGGTAGAATGACAGCCCCAGAAATCACCTCCGGGCTGCGCTGCCTTCCCGGCTGCCTCTGTAACAAGAAACACCCACATGCGTTCCAGGCATGGAGTCTGCTGTGTGACAGTTCGTGTTCTATAAGGTGATGGCATCAACTTTCTTGGGTCCCCACACCCACGGGTTTTTTTCCCTTAACATTTTTTACTGAGAATAAAAATCCCTCATTTTTGTGTATAGTTGCAAGAGTTAAAAAACACATCTGGTCACATGCTTGCCCTCACGACCCAGACCTAGCACAGTCCGTCACCCCCCCAATTCCTGCCCTGACCCTTTGTGGCCACCTCCTCTCTCCACCCCTGGCTACTGGCACCCACAGATCTGTTTTCTTTTCTCTTTTTAAAGATTTTATTTATTTATTTGACAGAGAGAGAGAGCGAGAGAGCAAGCGCATAAGCAGGGGGAGCCGCAGAGAGAGAGGGAGAAGCAGGCTCCCCACTGAGCAGGGAGCGCTATGCGGGGCTCGATCCCAGGACCCTGGGATCATGACTTGAGGCTGAAGGCAGAGGCTTAGCCAACTGAGCCACCCAGGCGCCCCCTGTTTTCTGTCCTTATAGGTTTACCTTTTCTGGAATTGCCACGGGAATTGAATTGTTCAGTTGTTGCCTTTCGAGTCTGGCTTCCTTCCTGCAGTGCTCTGGAGACTAACTTGTTATCACACGTACCACTTGCTCATTCCTGTTTGTTGCCGAGTATGACTCCACTGAACGGAGATTCGCTCATCCATTCTCCAACTGAAGGATCATTAGGTGGTCACTAGGCTTTGACGATTATGAATCAAGCGATTATAAGGGTGTTTGGATGAATGTAAATTTGCATTTCCCTTGCGGGAATACCCCGGAGTGGGAATCCTAGGAATGGTGGGTGTCCATTTACCTTGATATGTGAAGCTGCCACACTGTTTCCCAGAGTGTTTTATTTTACATTCCCACTGGCAACATATGAGGGCTCTAGGCGCCCCCACGTCCTCGACCTTCACTGGGTCTGGTCAGTGTCTAACCTTGAGCAGTTCTCCTAGCCAGGTGGGGCCATCTCTTTGTGGTTTTAACATTCATTTTTCTAGTAACTCTTTTCATATGTTTTCCTTGCCATCCGTATAACTTCTTCTGTGATATGTTTGAATCTTTTGCCCACTTGAACTATTGGATTGTTTTTCTTCCATTGGTTTTTGTGAGTTTGTTCATTTTAATTTTTGAGTGCAAGTTGCTTATCCGATATGAGATTTTGCAAATATTTTGCCCAGTCTGTAGCTTGTCTTTTTGTTCCCTTCACAGTACCTTTCAAAGTGCAAGTTTCTGGGGCGCTTAAGCATCTGTCTTTGGCTCAGGTCATGATCTCCGGGTCTTGGGATCAAGCCCTGAGTCAGGCTTCCTGCTCAGCAAGGAGTCTGCTTCTCCATCTCCCTCTGCACACTCTCACTGCTTGTGCACTCTCCCTCAAATAAATAAAATCTTTTTTTTTTAAAGTGCACATTTCTAAAATTTTGGCAAATTCCAACCTATCATTTTGTTCTCTTACGGACCAAGCAAATGATATTCTATCTAAGGAAATCATACTGCATTGAGCTCACAGTGATTTTTCTCCTCTGTTTCTTTTAAAAGTTGGATTTTAGTTTTAGATTGTACGGTTAGATCTATCATCCATTTTGAGTTTTTTTTAATAAGGTGTGACGTACGGCTTGAGGTTCATTTTTTTGGATGTGGATATCCAGTTCCCCACCATTTACTGTAAAGACGGTTCGACCGCCCTTCCCTTGTTTCTGCACCGTGTCAAACTTGGGGAAGGTCTGTGTCTGGGTTTGTCATTCTGTCCCCTGTGTCTCTGGGACTAACCTTTCACCGGTGCCACATTGTCTTGGCTCCTGCAGTTTTGTAGTAAGTCTGGAAATCAGGTAGTGACCACACCTACCTCTCCAGCATGGTGGTTCTTTTTTTTTTTTTTTTTTTAAAGATTTTACTTATTTATTTATATGACAGATCAGAAGTAGGCAGAGAGGCAGGCAGAGAGAGGGGTGGGGGGTGGGAAGCAGGCTCCCTGGTGAGCAGAGAGCCCGATGCAGGGCTTGATCTCAGGACCCTAGGATCATGACCTGAGCTGAAGGCAGAGGCCTTAACCCACTGAGCCACCCAGGTGCCCCCAGCATGGTGGTTCTTATTCTCCTCACTTTCCAGGCATCGAAACTGACCAGGGTCATGGTCAGACACCCCGTGTACCACCTCTCTTAGGCAGTAACTTAGCCGCCTAGCTCCTCCTCAAAGCCTGCTTCTCAGGCTTAGCCTGATGCTCAGAGTGTAGCCTTTGGAATCTGCTTTGGGTGTAACTGTCACCCGCTGGTCAGCTGCATGGCCCTGGGAAAGTAACTTCAAACCCTCCGTGCCTCAGTTTCCCCACTGGTAAAATGGGGGAAACAGGGGTACCTGCCTTACAGGTTGCGGTAAAGATGAAGTGATCACCCACTCATGCCATGTGAAAAGGCATCCGATCATTTCTGACCAGCAGGCACGGCAGATGCACATGTTTCAACCTCCCATGTGAGGTATTTCTCCTGGCACTAGACAGAGGGCGTGCACCCCAGGAATGGTAGCTCTGCTGGTCCTCATTGTCGTTGTCATTGTCATGGTGGTTATGACTGTTTTTGCTGCTGTTGCTGCTAAGCTATTATTGCGGAGAACGGTGGGCCCTGAGGCTGATGACCCAGAGTTCTCAAATTAGATGGCCAACCACCATTGAGAGCTTCCTGGGTGAATGTTGCTTGCAAAGGCTGCCAGGAGCAGCAGGGCCCAACCTCTGCTCCTGTGGGGTGGAAGCGTGCCCCTGGTGTAACAGATGAGTGTGCAAAGTACAATGGGAGAGGTGGGTGGGAAGGAGGGCTTGGCAGGACTTTGAAGGCAGGGCTTTGTAGGATGATTAGGAGTTTGGGATGGGAAGAATATTGCAGGCACAGCTTGTACAAAGGCTTGGAAGGGGAAATGGACACACTTTAGGGGAGCCTGAAGTTTGATTCTGGGGTAGAGAGTGGGTAGCAGCCCACAGTGGCCTGGAATAATCCCCCGTCCTTTCTCTCCACAGTTAAGTCCAGGAGACCTCTCACACTTCTGCCTTCACCATGGCCTCGAGAACCATTATCATCGACCATGGGTCTGGCTTTCTGAAGGCTGGCTTGTCTGGGTGGAATGAACCCCAGATGGTCTTCCCGAGCATCGTGAACTACGTCCCGTGCAGGGAGAATCCTGGCCCCAGCTATGCCCAGAGGCGCGTGAGTCTAGGCATTGACATTTGCCATCCTGATACCTTTAGCTACCCCATCCAGCGTGGCCGTATCCTCAACTGGGAGGGCGTGGAGCACATCTGGTCATTTGTGCTGGAGAGACACAGACGGGAGCATGAGGACTTCCCTGTGATGGTCACAGAGTCCCCTCTGAAAGAGCCTGCGGACCGACGGAAGACCCTCGAGGTAAGATGAATGGGAACTAGCCTGGCATTTTGCATTCAGATATGGCCCCAGGGGCTATGGGGAGTGCTTAGATCTTCCTCTAAATCAAGGTTTGGCAAACTACAGCTGGTGGGCCCAACTGGCCCCCCATCTGTTTTTATAAATAAAGTTTTATTGGAACATCGCCATGTCTACCCTTTCACATACTGTCTTTGGCTACTTTCACACCATATCGGCAGAGCCCTGACGGTTACAGCAGAGACCTTATCTATACTATATAAAGGCTAAGAAACCTCTTTACTGTAGGTTTGCTGGATAAACTATGTGGTGTCTAGTTAAAGGTGGATTTCAGAGAAGCAACAAGTTATACTTTAGTGTAAGCATGTCCCAGGTATTGCACAGGACATACATATATGAAAACATTATTTGTTGTTTGTCTGAAAGTCGAATTTAATTGGGCAGCCTGTACTTTTAATTGCTAAATTTGGCAACCCCAACTGTCTAGCTTTTATAGAAAATGCTTGCCAACCCCTGCTCTAAATAAATCAGAAGATCCTGGAGAGTTTTAAGTGGGATTCGTATTTCATTTCCTATTTGACAAAGAGGGACTGGGCTTCTATTTGGGAAGTGGATGGAGGCAGGACGGTATTCTGGAGTGTGGGCGTGGGGGAGCTCCTTCCCCCTCAGTAGGGCAGATGGGTCTTCTGGGGCCTGAAGAGGTGGCTTCATGGCCAAAGGCCACGGAAGGGCAGACTAGTGCTGCCTTTCTGTGTCTGTAGGGTCAGAAACCTGGGATGCAGTTGGAGCCGGGGAATGAGGGAGGCAGTGGGGGTGCTCTGTAAAGATCTGGGCGGGGGTGGTGGGTGGGGGAGAAGAGCAGCCTAGGGACTTTGCCAAAACCTAAATGTCAGCATTCCCGTTTTGTCTTGATGTGTGGAGAAAAAAAGGCTTCAATTACCAGGAGGTGAGAGTATGTTATCTCCTCCCCTCCCATCCACCCTTCCTCCCTCCCTCCCTCCCTCCCTCCCTTCCTTCCTTCCTTCCTTCCTTCCTTCCTTCCTTCTTCCCCCTCCTTTTCTGGAGGCAGTGGTGGATATGATGCACACGTTTCTTGCCTAATTTCTTCTTCCGTCTTCTAAAGAAATGGGTCAGGCAGCAGATCGGCCACTTGGCTGTAGCCCCGCTGGTCCCGCTCCCATAGCCAAGCATCTCAGCACCGTAGCTGACAGCTCCTCTGAACAGTGGGGGTCCTCAAACAACTGCCCCCCCCGCCCCCAGCAAATCCAACTTGTAATCCTCTAGTGCCTCCCTTGTTTCCACAGCATGAGCTCGCGGGGCCCTGGACCCCACCCCCTCAGGGCAGCGCCACCCCCTCCAGTCCCTGGGGGACACAGGTGTGCCCCCGCTTCAGTTCTGACAGCTTAGCACACAGCTCAGTCTTGGGGAAAACAGAACCCAGAAATGGATCAGGGCCTTTTTTGCGGGGGAGATACCCTAGTGGCGCTTCTCCCTTCTTGCAGATTATGTTTGAGTTACAGGATGTGCCGTCCATCCTGCTGGCCGACCAGCTGGAGATGTCCCTGTACGCCTCCGGCCTCCTGACCGGCGTGGTCGTGGATTCCGGCTACGGCCTGACCCGCGTGCAGCCCTTCCACCTGGGCCGCCCCTTGCGGTCCTGCGGCAAGACGCTGGAGTTCGCGGGCCAGGATCTGTCGGCCTATCTCTTCAAGAGCCTCTTCAAGGAGGATTGTAATCGCCACAACCTGTTCCAGCTGGAGACGGTGGCCACCACCCAGATGAGCAAGTGCTACGTGCCCCAGAATCTGGCGGAGGCCCTGGACTTCCGCCAGAGCCTGCCGAGCGGTTCGGATGAAAACAACACCTACCAGCTTCCCGACGGCACCCCAGTGGAGCTGACCCCCATGCAGCGGCTGGCCCCCGAGATGTTCTTCAGCCCCCAGGTGTTTGACCTACAAGGGCCCGGCATCTCCCAGGCCGTGGTGGAGGCCATCCTGGCCTGCGAGGCGGCCGTGCACCCGCTGCTCACCTCCCACGTGATGGCCTGCGGGGGCAACACCCTGTACCCCGGCTTCACCAAGCGCCTGTACAAGGAGCTGATTGCAGAGCATTTCTCCTCCACCAAGGCCACCATGTGGGTGGGTTCCAACAGGAACTTCAGCGTCTGGCTCGGAGCGTCCGTGGTGGCCCATCTGTCTTCCTACAAGTCCGAGTGGATGACCAAAGAGGAGTACGAAGAGAGTCAGCGGCTGTGACCTGTTGGCAGCTCCAGGGACCTGGCCCCCCGTCCCCAAAACTCGGGGGATTAATTTCCAGTGACAGGGTCTGGGGTTAGCAGTTAGCTGGCTTTGGAATTCCAAGGTCATGAGGGTATTTTTTTAGGTTCTAGGGTTTTATCTTGTTTCAAGAGTGGGATCCAGCCTAGATGGGGACAGGGAAGCCCTCCGGGGACGGTGTCTCCGGGGGCTGGTCTGTCATTTGGAGCGGAGTGGCCAGTGAATCATCTTCAAATTGCCACTTTCTTTTCGCTGGCGTCTTCCGTAGGCTGTCCTGTTCTCAGTTCAGTAGGTTTTAACCGGGGCGGGAGAGATGGGACCTTCTGCTGGGGTCCCCGTTATTTTTGACTAGGAGTTGGGGGGTGGGATAGGAGAGATGAAGTTTTTCTAGTTTTACTCATTCTCTCTGGCCAGGGAGAAATTGCTGTAGGTGAGCCCAAGGGGCAGCCCTCCCGTGGCCAGGGCCTTGTTTTGTATCTGCAAATAAACAACTTCTTTGGAACTGTGCTGGCTTCTGTCATGGATGGCAGTGGGGGTGGGGTGGGGGGGAGACTGTCTCGAGGGGAGATGCAGAGTGTGAGGACATGAGGACCAGCATGGGTCTGGGGCAGCCTCTGGGGACCCACTGGGCAGGATGGACAAGGGCCCAGAGTGCCCTGCTCTTCCTCGGCCGCAGTCTCTCTCTTAATCCCAGCTCTTTCAATATTCTGTTAAAGTGTGAGTTTCTACTGGTGTGATATTTATTTGGTAGATATTGGAGGGACTCTGGGGTGAAAGATACCAGAGGTTTCCGGTTTCAAGGAGATTGCAGTCCACTGTGGCGACATGGGCAGTAGATAAGGAAATCTATTTGAGGCGTGAAGAATGAAATAAGGAATGCACCGAGGTCACTTGCTCTGGGGGATGGGGGCTGTCTACTTTTGATGGCGTAGCCTGAGAGGAGACCGCTGGGGACCACGGGTGGTGAGTCACCGCCCCCTCCTTCCTGGACACACTGTGAGGTTACACTTACCAGCACCCCACTGTAGTTAGGTAGGGTCAAGTGACCATGCGGTAGGTGCTGGCCAGTTTAGTGAATGCCTGACCCTTAAAATAGCCCTATCAGCCTGCACGGTGTGGAGGATCTAATGGGGGGAGGGCAGAGCTGCAAATGGAAGGAGGCTGAATGACCGGCTGGAGCATAGACCCCTCCCCCTCCCCAAGCCCCACCCAGCCCTACTGCACTGCACTGGGACATGACGAAACATCTGCCATGTCCCCCCACTGAGATTTGGGGGTAATTTGTTACAGTAGCTGTTTTGCAAACCCTGACTAATATGCAGAGAGAACTAACTATTTATTTAACAAGTTTTTTTTTTCTGGTAAGTGGCGAAAGTGGGGTTGGAATCATCTGGGTTCTCAACCAGTATGACTGCTTCTTAACTAGGCTCTCGGTTCCCTAATGTTAATGGAATAAAGAGTACAGTGGGCAGGAGATTGCAGCCCAAGGAACCATGAGGTTCCAGACACAGGAGGGGGAGTTTGAAGGCCACAGTCCAGCTCATGTTTTCTTTGTCACATGAGCCATACTGTCTCAGCTACAGCGTTATCCCTAAACTTGAGACACCAGTGGTCCCCAGGAGGGGAAGTGGGACCTGTAGTAGAACAATTCAGAGCCAGCTTGGCCTGGGCCCCAGGGACTCTGTCAGACTCTTGAGTCTGCTGGGCATAAAATAGGGAATAATATTTGTTTCCTCAGGGATTTGGGGTAAGGATGAGCTAAGATGAAGAAAGAGAAGTCTCTTTTTGTTTGTTTATTTTTTGGCTTAAAAATATTTATTTATTTGCTAGAGAATGGGGGAGAGAGTGAGAGAAAGCACAAGCAGGGGGAACAGCAGAGGGAGAGGGAGAAGCAGACTCATCACTGAGCAGGGAACCCAATGTGGGGGCTCCATCCCAGGACCCTGGGATCATGACCTGAACCGAAGGCAGATGCTTAAACGACTGAGACACCCAGGCGCCCTGAGAAGTCCCTTTGAAAACTAGAAGATGTTATTGAGATAGGAGAGGTGACTTTAAATTTTATAATTTGATATTGCATTCCTCTTAATCAGGAGTATGAATAACAATGGCAGTCATCAGTCACCGTGCATTACAAATGGAGTCACATTCAGTCCTCATATACACACTGTGATATTTGTCCCTGTTTACACATAAGAAAACCAAAGCTGAGTGATGTGAAGCTCTTGCTCAAGTTCACACACTCAAGGTTAGGCTGATAAAGGATTGACACAGTTAGGAATAGATTCAGCATTTCTAGAAAACTAGACTAGAAGTGGCTGAAACATATGGGGATTTCTTTGTCTGATGTGACAAGCAGGCAGTCCTGAAGAACAGAGGTATGTCTATATCATCAAGGACCCTTTCTGTCTTCCAGTTTTTCCAGTTTTAGTGTGTTGTCTCATGAGCACAAAATGACTGCAGCAGCTCCATACATCACATCTATAGCCCCTGCTAGAAAAGGAAGGGTGAAAGGAGTGTGCCATCTAGTCAATCTCTTTATAATAGGAAAGTCTTAACTAGCAGATTTCTGCTTATGACCTAGGGCATCTGTCCCTTCACAGAGAAGGGATTTGAACGTAGGTCCATCCATATCCATGTGGTTCTCCACAGTGCCAGACTGCCATCCCAGTTTTCTGGGCCCTGTTAGACCTGTTGGCTTGAGAAATGAAAATGTGTGATTTTTTCAGGCATGAGTGAAAGCTGCTTTTGGGTGGCAATCAAGTGTTGACATACTGAGTAGTAATCTTTGTGCTCCAAACTGGTTTATCTGTATGCTCCTGAGCTTTAAAAGGCAGAAGGGGGGAAACTCAGAAATGAGTATGAGGAGAAGGGGGATCTGGAGAAGAGATGGGCAAGGGGTATTTTTTTTTTTTCCTTATTTAGCTCTGGGCAACTGTCATCAGGACTCTTTTCTCATTTTATTTCTGAATGTAACATTTAACCTTTCTGTTCAAGCATCAAATCTGGCTGCCTGGTGTATAATTACGAACTTTTCTTCGCTTTCTCTCCCCCCTCCCCCACCCCGAAAGCTTTTAAAACTCCCTCGCTGGGTACCATCTTTCTCCTCCGACTCTCCAATTAAATTAAAAATAGCAGCTCTGTGGGGCTGTGCAGGGCCATCAACCTAACGTGGATCTGCTGGCATGCCAGGCCTGGTAGGGCGGCGAGTGGTGCCCAGAAGATGCCTGCCGGCTCCAGCATGGCCTAGCAGCTGCTCAGAGCTGGGGGAAGCTTCTCCTCCACAAGGGGTCTGAGGCAGCCTGCCAGGGGCAGCCAGGTGCAGGAGGGTGGGAGGCAGGGTCTTGGCAGCTGGGGTGGGGCTGGTGGAGGGGACAAAGAGAAGGGTCCTGAGGTGGGCTGTTCCTGGCTGTGAGGGTACAGTCCTGCCAGTTTCTGCTGCCAAGGCTGGGGGCTTGAGACCCTTGGGTTTGGGTTTGGGTGGAGTTTGGATGCCCAAGTTCCCTGAGGTCACCCTGGTAGAAGCATTAGGTTCTGGTGATGTGGAGGACAAAAGGAATACCTGTATCCTCCTGGCCCTAAGAGACACTGTCATTGTCTCTTCCACCTCTGGGTCCCCGTCCTTTAGAGAAGCAGATGGTGACATGGATGAGGACTCAGACTCCGAAGCCAGACTGTCTGGGTTGGCGTTCCTGCTGGGCTGCTTTCTGGCTCTGTTGCCTTTGGGGAGGATACTTAACCCCCTGTGCCTCAGTTCTCCCATCTGTAAGACGGACCTGGTGAAGAGGTCCCTCAGGGTGTTTTTGATGCTTATCATGTGAGTTAACACGTACAGCTTTGCAGGTGCCAGACACATGGGGCATCTAGTATTATTGTACATTATTATTATAACTGTTATTATTTCTATCAACCAGCTCTATCAACCAAGTCCTCAGGCAAGAACCTGGCTCTTCTGTTAATTTTTGCTTGCTCACATGCAGGCAGTTGCTAGTGATACCAAATGGATAAAACACCGTGAAGTGCTAGCTTACTTTCCAGGGGGACATGTTTGCAGGGCAATTTCTTGTCTGAGTGATGGAGCAGAATCACATTCTGTCACCGAGTGGCTGGCTACAGGGAGAGGCAGTTGCCAGAGGGGTCTTCCATAGGAAGGGACTCCTGAGATGATTCTGGCCGAGGAGCAGGACTTAGCAAATGCTGTTCCTTTTGTTTGGAATGCTTGTCCCTGCAACCAGCCCCATAGCTGTCTTTGACAACCAGGTATCTGGGGTTAAATAGACAGGGCACTTAGAATGGCTGGAGAATGAGGGCAGTAGGTAGTGGGGACAGGTGGAGGGAGGTGGGGCCAGTTCTTGAAGGACACTGATTGTCACACCAAGGAGTGAAGGCTTCAGAACTGTAAGCAGAATCATGACATCACTTGGATTGGAGCTCTGGGTATAGCTTGGAGAATGGCCTAGAGAGGGAAGAGACCAGAGCAATCACATAAATCAGGAAAACACTCATTCTATTAGACTCTAGGCTAAAGGTTCTGTGCCATCCAGACCCTGGTCCACTCTGATGCTTTAGACTGGGGACAGAGTATGGGTGGTACTTGGGAGGTGGCTGTGGGTTTGAGGGACCATCAGATCTTCCATCCTGTCATCTGGCAGCTGTCTGGTAGCTGTCAGTTTTAGAACACTGCGACCTGCGTGGTAGTGGGAGAGGCAGCCTGGGGTGCAGGACACGGGAGAGTGGTCTCCAAGGTGAGAGGCTGAGTTGGATTCCTGTGCAGGGCAAGAGCGTGCCCTGCCAGGGGAAAAAGAGAGAGAGAGAGAGAGCCCTGCCGGGGTGCCTGGGTGGCTCAGTAGGTTAAGCCTCTGCCTTTGGTTCAGGTCACGTTCTCAGGGTCGGTCCTGGGATAGAGCCCTGCATAGGGCTCTCTGCTCTCTCCCCCTCTCTCTGCCTGCCTCTCTGCCTACTTGTGACCTCTCTCTGTCAAATAAATAAATAAAATCTTAAGAGAGAGAGAGGGCCCTACCTCATCCAGGAGTCTGTGCTGGGCTGTGTTCTTCTTCAGCAATGCAAATGCTGGACAGCTCCTGGGGCTTCTCACTTTCTCCAGCTTTCTTCTCCATCCCAGAGCCAACAATTGCCTCTAACAGAGGAAGCTGGTTGACCAGGGGGGAGCTCAGCTCTGGGAGTCAGACTCTGGGCTTGACTCTGTTTCCCACCACATGCTGTATCACCTGGGGCAAAGAACTGCCCTCTCTGGTTCCAGGCCTTATCTATAAAGAGATAATTATAGTACCCTACCTCACCAGGCTGATATGGGGCTTAAAGTCACTTATCCATTCAATGAATATTTATTAGGCACCTACCTTGTTCTGAGAGCCCTTTTCTAGGATCTGTTAAATAGAGGAATATTTATAAAGTGGCTTAGCACAGTGCCTGGCACATAGTAGGTGCTCAGTAAGGGTTAAGTTTCTCCCCGCATCCCTGCTCTGCAACAAAAAACCGGGATTAAGGACTCTTGGAGCTATCAACCAATCCTTGTCTTCACAAAGCACACCCTGAAGCCCTAGCCTGCTGCCAGCTAAGATGCCTTTTCATCCTGTCCTTTTGATGAACTTTTGCACTAAGATGTTAGGATCTTGATATACAACCCCTCCCAGGCATCTTTGGCTTCTTAAAGAGGCCCTAAAATCAGAGTGTGAAAGGTGGATCCAACTCTTTTCTGTAATTAAGACGGAGTTCACTGGACTCACCCAAATTCAGGCCACTTCCTTGGACCCTCGAATATTGTCTCCCTCCAGGGAGAGAATCATGCTTAGCCTAGCAAGGGCAAACACTGAGAAGGTTGAAGACACAGATTCATTTCGATGAGCCTTCTGGAACCCCGGCCGGGGGCTCACCGCTGCCCAAGATAGACCTGATTCCCACGGCCCCTGGATTCCATGAGGAGTGGACACCACCCGAGTGAGGTGGGGAGCAGGTGATAGCCACCTCTTCTGTGACCCTGCACTCAGGGAGGTCACTGTCTTCACCCAGCCCTCTGGGCCAGCAAACCAGGCTCCTGGAGGAGGTGTGTGAGCCCGAGGCATGGCTCCCGTAGGAGACATTCAGCTGGGGGAGGGAGTTGGCCGTAATCCGTGTTTAATTTCTCCAGGGCCTCCATTATAAATTCCATAACTCTACCAGTCAAAACATGACTAATTCCTGGGACTGCAGCCCCCACCTGGGAGCCGAAAGCCCTGTGCTACTTTTGCTGCCTTTTATCACCACTAATAAAGGCTTGGCAGTCAGAATTTAGCTGCTGTGGGTGGTTTCCTTGTGCACGTGGGCTCCTCCCTTCCCCCCACAGGGTCGTTATAGAGTAAGTGCTTGCTTGCTGGGCTGCTTTTCGACCAGCTCTGTAATATTCCCAGCCTGAAAAGCTGGGGCCACGGTATTCAGGGTTAATTGGGCCTTTGATGATTCTGACAAGGGCAGGACTGCTGAGTGATTTATGGAGGAAAGAATGGGTTCACTGAAAGTAAATAGAGCAGAATTGCAGGTGTGATGTTTCACCCACCGAGGGAAGACTCAGTGTCCTTCCCCCTCCCCGCCTAACAGTCCTTGGGAGAGATCCAGGTAGGCAGTGGACCTCTGCATGATCCCACTTCACCCCTGCTAACTGTGCACCTCTGGGCAGGTTACTCAGCCTTGCTGAGCCTGTGCCCTCGTGGGGAAGTCGGGTCCAGCCAGCCCTATCTTCTGCAGGGTTTTGTGAGTTTGCACTTAGCGAAGTGCTTGGCCCACCTGGAGGCTGGCCAGGGCTGCAAGGATCCCCTCCGGTCCTGTCATGTCATCTAACACCTTAGTCATTCCGTATTCATTATGAAGTTTCTCCCACAGGTCTTGCTAAGGTATTAGTTTGTTGTGTTTGCAATAAACAACCAGCTTTGCTTTCACCTCTCTAAAAATAGTGCCCGTTTCCAACTGCCTGGCCTTGGAGATGAGGTGGTCTCACTGCAGGTGGGAAACGGTGGACCACAGAGCCTTTGCCACAGGGAGTTCGGGGAGGGGGCGGGTTTGGTGCACTGGGTGGGGCTGATGGGCACTGGGGTCTGGCCCTGCCTGGGAAGAGAAGGGTGGGATTGTCAAGGGCCAAGGACCTGGGGATGATCGTAGAGCCCTAGGTGAGCCCTAGGAGCAAGGCATTGCATATGAAGGCTGAAGCGGAGGTTCCAGAGACCAGCGTCTTCGCCCGGGCTCTGTCACGTTCTAACGTGTGACCTCAGGCTGAAGCTCAGTGCTTCTGAGCTTCAAACTTGCATCTGTAAATTGAGGGTACTAACAGTATCTACCTCATGGTGTAGAGCAGGCTATGGGAGCTACTGTCCTCCAAGTGCTTAGCACAGTGCCTGGCACTTAGTCTAATGGTCGTTGGCACCAACAGCCCCTGCTGCTCTGAGGTCACTGGCCGTACTGGAGGCTGTGGGTTTGCTGCCGCATATCAGTGTCTCACCAGAGGTAGACAGGCCCCTCAGGAAGACCTGGGTCCCCCAGAACAGCACATCCTCGACCCTGCACTGAGCAGGCTGGCTTCTCCTCCAAGCTAGCTCTTCTCTTGCTCCCACCTCCCCAGAGGTGGGTAATAGCTTTAATGTGGAAGTCTCTTGCCTTCTAGCTTCTGGGGATTTGCGTCAAAAGAGAGAGTGTCAATGTCAGCCAAGGACACCTGTAAGGGAAACTGTTGACCCGGTGGCCAAGACTTTGGAATTCAGATTTACCTCGACGATGAATCAGAGTAGCAATAAATAACCACCTTCTTGTGGTCTCCGACTCAAGATGGCCCCGGAGCAGCCACTTCTCCCCTACTCAGCATCGACTCACCCTGCCTAGGCTCTCATCTCTCACCTGGGTTGCTGGGAACCCCTCCCACCTGCTTGACTCCCACTCTGCCTCCATTTGGTTTCTTTTCCAAGCTACTTCTGGCCGGAGGGAGCCTGCTCAAAGTGCTGTCACATGGTGTTCTGCTGCAAAGCTCTCCCCTGGGGCCCATCTCACCCAGAGTGAAAGCCAAGATCCCCACTGTGTCCCACAAGGCCCTGCCTGTGAGACCCAGACTCCTCCTCTCCCTGCCCACTGGCCTCCCCGGTGGTCCCCCGTCTGGCCAGGTGTGCTTCTGCCCAGACTTTGGCCTTGCTGTTTCCTCTGCCTGGAGCACCGTCCCCAGACGTCTGCCGCCTCCTTCTGCTTCCGTTCTCCTCAAACACCATCTTACTACAGGCAACATAACTTCCCTGACCTCCACACCCTCTCTCTTTCCTCTCCCTGCTTTATTTTTCAAAAGACAGCTTTGTCTCTCCATGAGAATGTAAGCTGCGTGAAGGCAGGAGTCTGTGTTCTGTGCACTGCACTAACCCCAGGGTCTTCAACGGTGCCTGCACATAGTACCTGCCCAGTAAATGTTTGTCGAATGACTGAACGATTTACTGGGCAGGTACTATGTGCGAGCACCGTTGAAGACCCTGGGGTTAGTGCAGTGCACAGAACACAGACT
>NC_081570.1:12294877-12330638 GCF_022355385.1 Mustela nigripes
GCAGCCGGCCTCCAAAGCTTCCGCAGGCTCTTACAGTCAAAGCTGCTCACCTCCAGTGCATGTGCATTTCAGGAAGGGTGGTTCCGGGACCCTCAGTCTTGCCTCCTTCTGTGTATTCTTCTATCTACCCAAAGTCCAAGTGCTGTTGGGCCCCTGGGGAGCAGGTAGTCGTGGCTCAGGTACCTCTACCCTTTCAAATCTCACCGTCCGGTAGAGGAAACCCTCTGGGAAACTGAGCACGACCCTCGGGAGGCCCAGACCCCTGAGGAAGCAGAGGGGAGGGCCCAGGAAGGCTTCCTGGAGGAGATCTTGTTGAGCCCAGCCTGAGAGAATGCGTAGGACTCGGAGGAGGGAGGCCATTCCAGGCGGAGGGAATGGCCCGTGCAGAGGTGCAGAGGAGAGCCCAGGCACTCAAAAGCTGGCCCGCAGTTCTGTCAAGAGCCAAAGGGACCCAGGATGGTTGGTGCGTGATAAAGCGGACCGGGGCCTTGAATGCCTAGCAGAGGGGTGTGTCCTGGCCTCGAAGGGGGAGGAGTGTCCGTGGTTCTGAGCTTCAGTCGGTGGCACGGTACTGGGCACAGCCGTTGGAGTTTAGGCCCGTTCCAGTCCCTGGGAGACAGTGGGCCCTGACAAACCCCACTGCCTTCCCCCGCGTTATCACCTGAACATGTCCTGAGTGCATCGCTGCCCTTGCTGTGCCTCCCCAGCCAGCCAAGCACCCACAGCAGGCAGAGCCACCTCGCCAAGGGAGCTGGTGGAAGAACCCCAACCCGGAACCTCAGGGAAGGGCAGGTACCCCACCCATCTCCCTTGGTAGAGGGGGGACACTCAGAACTCTCAAGGGCTCCCACCGCCAAACTCCCCTCCTCATCCCCAGCCCCCTCTTGGCCTTTTCCAACCACTTTTACACTAGAGGTGGGAAATCAGCCAAGGCTGGCAAGGCCTGTTCTCACTTGGTCTCTTGTAAATCCTGCTTGGGTGGTCTCTGCACCTCAGCTGGAAATGCAGGCATGTTTGGGAACTATTGTCTCTGAGCGCCATCTGAACGGACACCAAAATAGCTCCATCTTCACATCTACTTCCCTTCAAACGTAACTCGAGCATTCCTACCTCAGGACCTTTGCACATACAGCTCTCTCTTCCTCTGCCTGAATATCTGTCCTCAGATCCCTGCATGGCTGAGGCCTCATGATGACCTTGGATATGTCCCCTTGTCCTGCACTTCCCCTCCCCAGCTGATGGTATCCACAGTCTAGCCTGCAGGTTTTGATCAAGACACCATCAGACAATGGGACATCTGAAAGGAACTGAGGTAGTGTGGACTGCAGAGCTCTGTCCACCTGTTCGATGCAGATGGCTAAGAATGGTGTGAGCCAGCCTGCCCAGCTTTCCCTGGGTTCTCTCCTGCCCTGATGGGTCCAGAGCCGGACGGAGATGCTCAGACCGCCTAAGAGAATGAAAGGGCTGGGGTGGGGGGTGCAGGTTAAGTGTGAATATTGTAACAGAAAGAAGCAAGGAGGTGACCTGGGCAGGTGACAAGGAGCTGTTGACCGCTTCCCTGCCCAGGGAGAGGCCATGGAGATCCCTGAGACGGCTCAGGAATGAGAGAGCCCGCCGTGAGCGGGGATGGTGGGTGCTGGCCGAGGTGAGGAGAAGTGGATCTTTATCCAGGGGAGAGCCAGCTGTCACAAGAGGCTGGCCTGCAGGGGGCCTGCTCCGACCTGAGACGGAATTGCAGGGAGGAGGTGGGACCCGCAGTGCCTGGGACGTGTGGGAGGTGCAGCGGAGGAAGCCAGCTTAGATGCTGGAGAATGGGACGGAGACGCGGTTTCTCAGGGGCTCTGGCCCTGGTCTCAGTTTCTCTCAGCCGGCTCAGCTCAGAGCTAAGATGGGGGCCTTAGGGCCTGGGACTCTCACACCAGACATTTTCCTTTGTCCTAATCTTAATGGGATCGGGATTTTAAATGAGGCCATTTAGCTGGTGGAGAATGGGGCAGCTGAGCAGCCACTGGGTGCTGGGGACAGTGTTAGCCACCACCTTGCAGGAAGGTGAGGTGGGTGATGGGCGTAGGTGCCCCTCCCCAGGGGGGTTGCCTGCAGACCCTCTCCAGGAATACTGAGCCCTGTTCTGAGGTCAGTCCTCACCTGGGCCAGGCCTGGGGAGTCAGTGCTCCAGGAGTGACCCTCTGCCAGCCCGGCTTTCTACCTCTGCCTCAGGGTGGGGGTGGGGGGAGGGTTCTGAGCTGTGCCCCCCCCCCCCACTCTCTCAGAGCCTCCCAGCGGGATTGGGCCTTGCTTGCTCACAGTGGTAACAGCTCAGTGCCACCCTTAATGGTGTTCCTTCCATCTTCTGTCACTTTGGGACTCCCTTGCTGTGTGTGTGACATCCTTTCTAATCGACTTGTAGCCAAACCTTTGCCTGCTTTGGGGGGAACCCAAACTGAGAAACATGGTCAGGAGAATAGAAGAAGAAGACGGGGTGTGTAGTTTTTGTCATGGAGAAACCCAGGTTCACGGAGGGCCAGTGGCTTCCCCCATGACACCCCACCAGGAAGGGAAGAGCTTGACTCAGAACCCAGGTCTGTTTTAGTCCACGAGGCCCAGACAGGTAACGCGGGGGAGAGGAAAGAGAAGCCAGGTCTCTAGATCAAAGCCTTCCTGGGGTCTTGTTACAGGGCAGCAGGAGGTCCCTAGGTCATGCCCAGCTGGGCTTCCAGAAGATTCTGCAAGTGGCAGAATTTAGGAGAGACGCCGCTGACCCCACGACTTGATAGGGAGGGTCCCTTAAGGCAGGGGCCGAGGGGCTAATACTGTGCATATGAAAGTGAGAAGAGTCAGGGGCTGAGGTGTCCAACCCATGGGAGGGAGGGCTGGGCAGCTGCAGGGTCAGAGTGGGAGGGCCACCCAGCGCGATCCTGGCAGGTGGAGAAGAGGAATTTAAGACCAAATTGGAGGGAACAGACTCCGAGCCGAGCCCCCGCCGCACCCCCCCAGCACAGATGGCGCAATTAGAGAACCGCACAGATTCTCTGCCGAAGATGATGCCACTTGAGGAAAGGAAACAGTTCTGTGGGGGGTCTTTTCTCCATTTTAAAAGCAGCCGGCAGTGTGTAATTCCTTCAAGTAAATTGTATGGTTAAGTGCTTAGGGTGGGGACGCAGCCGCTTCCTGGCTTCCATGTGGGAAGGAGGAGGCTGCTGGGCCCTTGTATCTGGGCGCCTGCTGGGGGCAGGCAGGGGCAGATGGCCCCCCCCATATTGTCATCTGAGGCAGGATGGGGTCCGCCCCCGGCCTTCCCCCGAGATGGCAGGGCCTGACCCCAAAACCTGGGTCAGGAGTGGGGGTTTCAAGGGCGTGTGATCCACTGCCCCCCTAGAAGGGACAGTCTCCCCAGGTCTCTCAGGGCTCAGGCCTTCCTGCCACCACCCCAGGGTCTGCAGGGGACAGTGGTATCCCCAAGCTTTGGGGAACTCCAAGAGAATGGGGATTCATCTGGCTTGTTCATGAGGTATACAGCAGGCGCTCACTGGGACTCAAGTTCCATCACCCTTGGGGGCACGCTATTGAAATGTTCAGATGCCCAGCTGGGTTCCTTTGACAATGGTCTAAGAATAAGGCTTCCCTCTGGGGATTTTTAAGGAGATTCACAGAAGTGGTTCCCATGGACGGCTGGCCAGCCCCCGGCACATAGAAGGGGTTCAGGAGGTGGTCGGTCTGGTTCCCCCTGGATTCTCTCAGCCCTGCATCCACCCTGTGGCCTCTGGGGCGGGGTGAGGAGTGGGCCACTGTGGACCCAGGGGGCCATGAAGACCATTGGTTCTCCCTCCAGCCGGGTCCTTCCGGGCACCCTGGCCCCCTACTCCCACCCCAGGTCCAGACTCCCCCTGCAGACAGGGAGGCAGGGGCCTAATGGCAGGGCGTGGGCCTTCTCCCCCATTTCTAACCTGTCACTTGCTTTGAAAAGGTCAGGGTCTTGGTTGGTTTTGAGGGCAAGGGTGGGGGCTAGAAGCCCTGGAGATCTCCCCATCCTGTCCCTTTCAAGGGTGCACATACATCATTCTCTTGCAGAGCCGGGGATAGGGAGTGGGAAGATAATTCCAGGGAAGCGAGTTGGAGGCTGCTGGGGGTGTGCACACGTGTGTGTGTGTGTGTGTGTGTGTGTGTGTGTGTGTGTGTGTTTAAGCTGTTCTTCTCTGGGGCTGTGTCTGATTTTGCGTCTCCCTCTGGGTGTCTCAAGATATTTGTCTCTTTCTGCATGTCTGTCTCCTGCACCCATACCTGGGTGTGTTGTGTGTGTGTGTGTGTGTGCGCACAGAAGGGCACTTGGCTGCCTCGGGCCAGCCCCCTTGTGCTCCCCTTCCTCCCAGCTCCCTCCAGACCAGCCCCTAGAGGAGTGGCCCAGGTCACCCTACTGTCCCCTCACTGAGCCCCTCCCTCAGCCCTTTCCTGGTCCCCAGTTGAGGGCCTGCCCCTCAGCCACCACCCTGGGCAGGCTGGGTCATGGCTGTGGGGCTGGGAGTGGGGAGTGATCTGTCAGGGAGGTGAGGGAGCGTGCATCATGGGGCCTGAATGTCAGCTTACATGGCAGCTCTTCTAACCCACTGTGGTGTCCCATGCCAAACGGTCTCACCAAAGGCCTGGAAAGTATGGTGCAATGTCCACCCAGCCAGGGCCCTGGGATCTGTGTTAGACACCCACAGATAAGGGATGAGCCACCCTTCATACCCGAGGCAGTGATCCTGGGTGGGGAGGGCAGGCTTGGAATCAGTGCAATTCCATTTCCTTATGGAATGTTCTAGGCGCCGGGATGTCCCTCTACCAGGGCACCCTGGACTCTCAAATGAAATGCTGGATGTTCCAGACTGACAAGGCCTGGGGACATTTATGGCACTGGGAGGCACATGTTCAAGTTCTGTCTGTCTTGATAATCCTGATAAAGTCCCTTGTTGGGTCTGGGCCTCAGTTTTTCAACCTGTATTTTGCAATGCTGGTCCAGATGTCTTCTAGGGGCTTGTCAGCTCAGGTGAAGATGGAGCATAGAGCCCTGTATTAATCAGGATTCTGTGGGAAATAGAATCAGTAGGTGTACACACACACACACACACACACACACATACACACGTGGGCTGGTGAATCTGAGATTTGCAGGGTGGGGGAGACATACTGGTAAGATTTGATATCGTGTTCTTGGGTCTGAAATCCACAGACCAGGCCAGGAGGTTGGAAGCTCAGGTGAGTTTTCATGTTGCATTCCAGAGGCAGAATTGCGTCTATTCCCAGAAACCTCTGTTGTTGCTCTTCAGGCCTTCAACTGATGAGATGAGGCCCACCCACCTTTTGGAAGGCAATCTGTTTTACTTGGTGTCTATGGATGTAAACCTTCCTCTCATTGAAAAAAGACCTCCACAGCAACACCTAGACTGGTGTTTGGCCAAATAACTGGACACCACAGCCTCCCCAAGTTGACACATAAAATTAACCATCAGAGCACGTGTTCCCTAGGTGATATGGCACCTGCTCCAGGCCCCTACATCTCCTTGGACTCACCATATTCTGCATCTCGGGCATTAAGCGGGTGCTTATGTTTGAGCGCAATGGTTTCCCCACGAGCATGGAAGCTCCTCGCAGTGGAGTGTATTTTGTTCACTAGCTCCTAGCTCCTGGGCACGCAATCGGCGCTTGCTAGGATTTTGTGTAATATAAGCTTCCACAAGGGCAGGGATTGTTGTCTGTTTAAAGAACTGCTATATCCACTTCCGGTTCTCTAGGTTCTTAACAAATATTTATGGAATGAATGAATGAAGGAATGCTCCTGAGATGTTTTTGGAGTTAAGAGGTCCAGATGGATTTCTGCTGCTACTTCCTCCTTTTCCTCCAAGAAACTAGACTGAACCCCTAGCCCAAGTGTTACAGCCTTCTGGTCGGCCTGGGACACCCCTCCCCTCGCCCTCCTCTGCCTAGCCAAGTCTTGTGGATCCTCTGAGGTCCGCTCTGGCCCATCCCACACAGAAAGCCCCGCCCACCCAGGCGGCTCCTCCCCGCTCTGCTGGCTGCAGCAGGTGCATAGCCATAGAAGGCACCCTGAGGGGTAAAGTGACTGCTCTGGACTCGGCTTCCTGGCTAGACGGAGTGAACCAAGCGGACCAGGTTGGAAGGTCCAACCTCCTCATTTTGCACAGGGGTCACCAAGGCCCCATGATGGGAAGCACCCCATGGGGGCCACGGGCATGATAGTAGCGGGGACTGGACGGACTCCTGACCTCGCAGTTCATCCAAAAGCCCCATCCACTGCACCTTCTGAAGACCTCTCAGTTCAGACTTCTCTCCCTCTTGGCAACCTGGATGCTTGTCCAAGCTCCCGTCGCCTCGCGCTGGGAGGCTGCAGGGCCCCCTTCGTGGCCTCCCGCCTCCTCCACTCCTCCACTTCCGCCCGGCGGTGATCCTGCAGCAGCTCGAGCCTCGGCTGCAAAGCCTTTTCTCCATGCACCCGCTCCCAGCCGCCCCTCCAGCCTTCTCTCCACCCAGCTGCCAGAATGATAGTTTAAAAATATAAATTAGATCATGACATTCGCCTGCTTAAAACCCTCCAGGGGCTCCCATTACAGTTAAAATAAAATCCAAAGCTCTGCAACAGGAGTTGGCAACCTTTTTTGTAAAGGCCCAGATAGTAAATATTTTCGGCTTTGTGGGCCATATGGTCTCTGTCGCAACTATACAACACTGCCTTTATGGCACAGAAGTGGCCGTGATTCGCAAATGAATGGGTATGGCTGCGTTCCAATAAAGCTTTATTTAGAAGAACAGGTGGCGGACTGAACTTGGCCTCGGGCTGCAGTTCGCTGACCCCTGACCTACAGGGTCTTGCATGGTCCCGTCCTCGCCCCTCCCACCTCGTCACTCACCATTTTCCTAACAGTTTCTTCGGACCCACGGTGTCCTTCAAGCCTTCGAGATACCCTAGGCTTAGCCCAGCCCCAGGCCTGTGCCTCGTGCTTCTTTCGGCCTGGAATACTCTTCTTCAGATCTTCCTAAGACTGACCTCCCTTGGGGATACATGGGTGGCTCAGTCTGTTAAGCATCTGTCTTTCGTTCAGGTCATGATCTTGGGGGTCCTGGGATCGAGTCCTGCATCAGGATTTTTGCTCAGCGGGGAGTCTGCTTCTTTCTCTACCTGCTGCTCCCCCTGCTTGTGCTCTCTCTCTCTCTCTCTGACAAACAAATAAAATCTTTTTTTTTCTTTTAGAGAAAGAATTTGAACTCTACTCGGGCATTATTTTGTGTGTCTTGATCATGGATGTGGTCCCACCACCAGGAAGGATGGCAGGCAGATGTGGACGTGTAAATGGTCCATAATGCATATTAACGGATGCCTTGTTAAGCTGCCTGCCCAAGGTCACAAAGACACCGTGTGGCTGGGTCAGGATGGGCCTGCCCTGGCGTTGGGGAGGGCACAGGGCACCACCTCCACGGACTTCTCTTTCCTCTGACGCAGCAGCGTTCTGCCTCTTCTGCCTGCTGTAAAGCTTTTGGCCAACTTCTGGGCCACCCTGTCCTCCAAAGTAGATATAAAGTCACCACCTTTGAGAGACTCACATGACCACACTGCGGGTCGCATCAAGGAAGCTTGGCTCCGCGGACGGAAGTGATGTGGGAGCACTTGAAAATGAAGTGTCTCCCATACGAGTGTTTAATTATCTTATTATAGGACAGTAACTGGGCATTAAGATTTTTTATAATTATTAATAGAGTGTTAAACAATGAATTATCATGAACAATTAAAATTAATTACATTTCTTGGAGTTAATTAAATTACTCCTTTAACAGGACAAGTGGCTAAGCAGACATAAAAATTAGGAACAGGTACTACAGAAGTCTGCAGGAAGCCGGTGGGATGAGGCAGGGTGCACTTCCCTGTCCCGCCAGGGGTGGGCGCTCCACCAACAGGCTGGGCCTTGGGAATCTCACAGTTCAGCTGAGCAGAAGGAGGAGGGGGAGGGGGCAAGGAGGAGGGGGAGGGGAACTGAACGGGGTGGACCTGGCCTCCCCCCACCCCGCCCCCCACAGGATCCTGCTTGAACTTCTACCTCCCAGGCCTGGACTGACAGGAGACCTCCCTGCCCCCCTGTCCTTTCTTTCCATTCTTCCTCCTTCTTAAACCTTTCCTCCTCTCTTTGATGTGCAGGTAGGCATTGGAAGCACAGGGATCAGTCAGTCAAAATTCCATCCTGCCTGGAGCTCACGGTCGGTCGAGGAGAGAGACGTAGCCCTGTATTCAAAACAGAAAGAGTCAGACAGCTGGGCTTGACTTCGGATGCCACCTCTTACCAGCGGTGTGACCTTGGGCAAATTACTTGTTTTCTCTGTACCTAAGTTCCTTCCTCTGTAAGACAGCACCTCTCTCCTGGAGGGACATGAGTTCTGACATATAGAGCATGTAGTCCAGTGCTTGGAACATAGTAAGTGCTTGATACGTGTTAATATCATCATCGCTGTTGGCCTTAAGGAAAGGAAAGAGAATTTACCTGGCCTATTTAAAGGCAGAAAAGCATTTTTGGAAATTAAATCCTTATCCGAGTCTGTACATATAAGTAGGCCTTGGCAAGGTGGAGCTGTGAGGGAAGAGTATTGCAGGCAGAGGGAACAGCATATGCGAAGGCACAGAGGTGCTACCTGGACAGTGCCAGCGTGTTCCAGGACAGTTGCCTAAGTTGTGGACTGGGGAGAGACATGGCTTTGGAGGCGTGTGGGGGCCTGCCTCCGAAGCAGTCATGCTCTTGTCTAGCCCCTCCCACGCTGAACTGTGGTGGGTCTATGTGACTGATGGAACATGACAGAGGTGATGATATGTCACTCTTGGGGCTGGGTCCTAAAAGGCAGTATGGCTCCTTCCTTGCTCTTGGATCAGCTGCTTTGGGGGAAGGCAGCTGCTGTTTCCAGTCGTCCTAGGGAGAAGTCCAGGTAAGGAGCACGGAGGCCTCCTAGCGATGGCCACATAAAGGGGCCATCTTAGAATTGGATGCACCAGCCCCAGTCAAGACTGTGGGGGGCTGCCACCCTGCTGATACATTGGCTGCCTTGTGTGGGACAGCCAAGCTGGGGCCACCAAGAGAAGCTGCCCTAGACAGCAACCCGTGGACCCTCAGGGAGATGATCGATGTTTTTGGTTGTTTGAAGCCACTGTGTTTTGGGATCATTTCTTACATTACAATACAATACAATACAAATGATCATTAATAAGGGTGGAGAGCAGAGCCCCAATTGTGAAGGGTCTGGTTGGGGACCTAAAATGGGGGTAAAGTCAGAATTGCAGGTTAGAAAGGCCATTCTGGCCACAGCAGAGAGGATGGGTTGGGGATGCTTTGAGCTGAGAGTTACGGCAACTTTATTATGTTCCAGGCACCGTTCCAAGTACTTTGCACTATTAACTCATTTAATCCTCTGAACAATACTGTCAGGTAGGTGCTATGCTCAGGCTAATTTTATTTTATTTTGCTTTTTAAAAGAATTTATTTATTTATTTATTCGAGAAAGAGAGAACACAAGCAGGGGGAGCAGCAGAAGGAGAGGGGGGAGCAGGCTCCCCGCTGAGCAGGGAGCCCCACATGGGGCTCGACCCCAGGACTCTGGGAACATGACCTGAGCCCAAGGTAGATGCTTAACTGACAGAGCCACGTAGGTGCCCCCCTCATGCTAATTTTAAAGATGGAAGAGATTGGGGAAGGTTGGAAAATCTGCTCAGTATCGTACAACTAACAGTCCCGGTGAAGCTGGGTTTTGAACTCTGGCAATTTCGTGCGTCCTGCTCTCTCTGGCTTCCCTGGAGGCCAGTGTCAGGGACGCAATCACGTATGCCAAGGAGTTTGGGAGCCCTGGATTGGGGACATGCTTGAGAAGTGCCGTTGCAGACTTGGGACCCGCTTGGACAGAAGGAGAAGGACAAGGAAACACCCATGGGTTCCTGCCCCATTCCTCTCTTGGACTTAGGGTCAAAAGTGGTTCCAGAACTGGAGGTGGTGCAGGTTTGGGGGCAATGTGAGGTGGTCGTTTTGGGGGTATGCGAGTTTGCGGTCCCAAGGACATCCAGGTAGCTTCTGGGGGACGAGGAGTGTAGGCAGTGCTGTTCTGCCAGTCCTGGGAGCACCCTCAGGTTCTGGAGAGATGTGTGCTCCCCCAGTCTGCTCCCACAACAGGTCCCGGGGACCCTGATCATCTCTGATCTGGGGTGATAAGTCAAACTTGAGGAAGGGGGACTCCCAAGGGCAGGGACAGATGACAGATGGCCACCACCTTTGGCATCGTTGCAAGTTTTCCATTTGGGCTTCCAGAGTCTCCTTGGGGGGCGAGACGGAGGCCGAGTATGGGGGTGGGGGTGTCCGGAGCTGTTTCTCACTCCAGCGACTCTTTTCATTATTTTCAAATCTAGAAGCTACGTGGATGGTGAGCATGGATTTTCAAGCCCCGTACTGTGGCGTGCCAGGCACCGTAACTTCATTTTTCTCTCGCGGAAGGGAATTTCTGTCCTCAGCTCTCTTTCTGCCTGAGGGCAGAAAATGTAATCTCAGACAATGCCAGGTAAACTCAGTCATTCCAGGTTTAAGCTCCGTTTGACTGGGGACGGCCTTCCTTCCTGCTCCTCTGGGGGCTAAGTTCCGGGGGCTTTGTGGAACCCGCAGGCCACATCGGCGCCTGGTCGTCAGCATCCTCCCCCAAGGGTCTCCACCAGGGTTGACGGTGTCGGGACTGCTCCTCACTCCCCAGCCCCCCCCCCCCCCCGCCGGTGCCAGGTGTCCAAGTTCCTGTCTGATCTCCAGGAATTCGGGAACTGTGTCTCATCTCTGTCTCTCGAGGGAGAAGACAGGGAGGAATCCGCAAATCGCTCTGCTCCTTGGAGCACAAGCCCAGAATTGAACCCCAGTTCCCCAGGGGCAGCTGCTGGCTTGAGGTCTGTTTGCAAAGAGCTTCGGGATTCTTCACTGCTCTAGACATCACAGGTGAGCCTGGCGGGGCAGAGCTCTGAGCTTTTGCACGAGAATTGATGTTTACCCAAGAGCTCTGCCCTCTCCCGCCCTTGCTCACCATCCAGATGCTGTGGAAGAGCCTGCCTGTACCTGAAGTCACACCACGTCTTGCGGTGGGGGGGGGGGCGGCGCAGTAGCTGGGTGCCCTGGACAGACCCAGGAAGCGGGCAGGAGACGCCTGCCTTTTCCCAGGTGGGGCCCCTGGCGCTCAGAGAAGGATGGACCTTGGTCTGGGTCATTTGGCATCAAAGGGTTGGAAGCCGGCCTAGCATTCACAACAGCTGGAGAAAGCAGGGACCTTGGGCTGCATCGGCGACAGGGAGGGAGGGGGTGTGAAGACAGAAACCCCCCCATGTCAGTCGGAGTGATTGCCCCCTGAGACCCTGAGAGCTGGGCCACTGGCTGCTGGGACGCAACCTCCCGCCCCCGCCCCCCAACCCTTCCCACGTGAGGGAAGAGAACTTACTGTGGGCCATGACCTCTTCCGTGCACACAGTGGATCTACGAGACACACCTTGTTATTTCCATTTTACAGATGAAGAAACTAAGGCTCTTTGCCATGAGATGCCCGAGTGCCATTATAGATCAGCGACCAAGAGGGCAGTTTTAGAAATTGCTATTGTGGTATTATTATTATTTTTTTAATATGGGCCCATCAAAACAACATAAACAATACTAAAGTACATAAGATTGGACTAGATTTTTCCAGGCTCCTTTCATGCTCTGTCCCTTGCATTGCCTCCCACCCGAGGGAACCGGTCCCCTCCCGAGCGTGTGAGTGTGCGCAAACCTATAGGCAGGCACGCAGGGGCGCTGGGAGAATGAGGGGTGCCGTTGCATGAGCCCCTCCACGACTTTGTTTTCTGTAACGTATTTTTTCCTTAACAGATTATTGCATACTGGACGGTGTATTCTGCCCGTCTCGGTCAAGGTGACGGGTGCAAGATACTATGTCTGTAGTTTCCAGCAGCTAATGGCTTTAGTCAACCAGCCTCCCCCTTGAGGCACATCCCAGCCGCCTCAAGGTTTCTGCTCTTACCACATAGCGAGAGCCGTCCTGGAATGGACGTCTGTCGGGAATGGCATTTTTATGTCGAAGGATCAATTCTGGAAGTGGGACTGTGGGTCAAGGGTTACAAACATTTTTTTTTTAAGATTTTATTTATTTGACAGACAGAGATCACAAGTAGGCAGAGAGGCAGGCAGAGACAGAGGGGGAAGCAGGCTCCCTGCCCAGCAGAGAGCCCTATGCGGGGCTCAATCCCAGGACGCTGGGAACATGACCTGAGCCGAAGGCAGAGGCTTTAACCCACTGAGCCACCCAGGCACCCCGGTTACAAACATTTTATGTCCCTGCAGATACCAGAGGCGGGATTTGAATCCAAATATGTCCGACTCCAAAGCACAAGGAGGACCCAGGCAAACAGGGGGTGGCCTGACCCCCCAGGTACCACCCTGGAGTGTCCAGCCTGGGGCACAGGGAGACCTGCACCCCAGCCCATCGTGGCACCCCAGCAGGATCCCCTGCCCATGGGCTGTGGTCTTCACTTTCCCCGTCCTGGAACCTCAGAATGCACGGCCTGATTCATTCTCAGAAGCACCCTGTGAAGGAAGGGTATGCGGATTGTCATCCGCATTTCACAGATGGGGAAACTCGCAGTAGCAGGAGGTACAGGGCTGAGGCCGGGATGGGGAATTATCGGAGCTAAGTCAGACTAGATGGTAGGACTCCAAAGCAGGTCTTTGAGGCTGTCCTTGTGGGGCAGGGAGGATTCTCTCCGTGCTCCCTAAGCGGGGAAGCTGGGGCAGGCAAACCACCCTACCCTCTGCTCCTGGCCCCGTCCGGGTATGGGCTCTGTGCTGCCATGGGAGAGAGGCCAGATTCCCTCCTGCTCCAGCTGTCTGAGACACTGGGGCGCACGTGAACATCATCTCTCATTAGAGAGATGATGGATGTGCTTTTGGCCTTGAAGAGAAGGAGCCATGGGAGGGGGGCCCAGAGAGGGGACAGCGCCAGGGCCCCCTGCCAGGAAAGGAGCGTGGGGCCCCAGCTGCCTGCCTGATGGAGGGCAGAGGAAGGCAGGATGGGGCAGGGGCAGGGTGCGAAGGGAGAGCTGGAGCTCCCAGTCTAAGTAATGTCCAGCGAGTAACAATCCTGCCCTTGGACGGCTCCCAGTCGTATGGAGAAGAAAATGGAAAACTACGAGAAAGGCTTCGCGCCATTTTCAATTGCTGGAAATAGGAAAGGCAGCGCCTACCTCGAGGGGTGCCGTGAAGGACAGCGTGGCTGTGCGGGAATTACAGGGACTTGGCCGGCACTGTCCAGCCACCGGCAAGCTGTGTGGCCTCGGTGGTGTGACCTTTCCTCTCTGAGCCTATTTCCTCACTAAAAACAGGGATGCTATCTACGTGAGTTAACCCTTATATAGCCCCAAGGACCGTGTGTCTGGCTGTGAGCACAAATGATACTAACGACTCTGATTCATTGTATTTGGGAGAGTTTATCTTATTTTAATTTCTTATTTTTCAATGTCTTAAAAAGATTTATTATTTATCTATTTATTTGTTTGCTTATTTATTTGAGCAAGAATGAGCAGGAGGAGGGGTAGGGGGGAGGGAGAGGGACAGGGACAAGCAGACTCCCTGCTGAGCACAGAGCTGACCGGGGGCTAGACCTCACGACCCTGAGATCATGACCTGAGCCAAAATCAGGAGTCTGGTGCTTAACCAACTGAGCCACCCAGGCATTCTATTTGGGCAAGTTTAAATCACGGAGGGCTTCCTGTAGGAGGAGAGGCCTGAGGCTGGACTTGGAGGGCTCGGGCTCCTTTCCAAGTGCCTCTGGAGGATCTCCGCTGCTGGACCTTCTAGGCTTTCAGGGCCTCACTGCCTCTCCTTGCTCTTCCTCCGGGCAGCTGAGCCGAGTACGTCAGGCGTGATGACATGGCCAAAGCAAGAAGACGTGTTTAAACGTGATAAAGGAAAAATATAATGGAGGTAATGAAAGGAACTGGAAGATGCCCACTGGAGGGTCCAGCTGATATCGGAAAAACCACTGGGATCAAATGCCTCCTTGCTTTTTGGCCGTGAGTATGCCCCCACGAAGGCCACATCAATAACTCATGTTCACCTGCATCGGCGAAAAGAACCCACAGGACTCTGGAGGCAGCCCCAGCCGGCAGAGGCGGGAGTGTTGGCACACACTGTGCACGAGTGCTGAGACCATGAGCAGGGACCGCGGAGGCCGTGGAGGCTGGGAAGCTCCTGGGGGGCAAGGCTCCTTTCTGGGAGCTGCTTCTTCATGACTTCCTGATTGGCTTCCGTAGCTGGCTTCTCCAGCCTTGACCTGAGAGACCTACCATCTGCTCTTGTCTGTTTAAACCCCCTAGCTCTTGCCCTGTGTAGGCTCCCCAAGGTGGAGGTGACAGGGGTTGTTGCTACCGGGACAGGTGGGGCTGAATGGAAATTAATGGGAAGTTGGAGGGTCAGAGACCCAGAGTCCAGCTTGGTAGGAGAGAAGGCTCGGCAGGGGGCTGGTAACGGGGAAGCACCCAAGGGTACCGTTCCTTTGGTTCTCATTTCTTGAGCAATGGCTACACCTTGGGTACAGCACTGATTCTGATTGCACTAAAGCCTCCCAATCACCCTATGAGCAGGTCCAATTGTTATCCCTACTTGAAAGGTGAGGAAACTGAGGCCCAGAGAGGTTAAGTCCCTTTCCCCAGGTCACAAAGCTTCTCGGCAATGGAGCCAGGATTCAGAGACAAGCCTGGAGAATTCCAAAGGCTGTGTAACAAGCAGGCCAGTCCTGGAAGGAACGTTCACGGCAAGGCTGCGGTCAAACCTTCCTGGGAACCTTGACCCGTGCAGGAGCCAGATCTAAGATGTAGGAAGCTGGAGTCCTCTTCTTGGGCAGGCTTTCTCCACACCTTCACCCTGTTCCCAGACCCAGAGGTATAATGGAGCTTGTCTGGCTCAAAGCTGCAGCTCTTTGGGGCCCCAGGAAGTGTCCCTTTCTGGTCAGATTCATTCAAGTCCACTCTCCTTGGCCTTGTGCCTTGCAGTGTCCCAGACACACCCGGCTCTGCCCACTCATATTGGGGATCTGGGGGCCCTGGGCATAATGTCAGTCACCATCCAGCCCTCGCTGGGTCAGTCTTCATGGGGGGGGGTCCTCATCTTGGACATGCCTGCTAGGTCTCTCCTGGTCCTGCCCTTGGCTTTTCTGTTTAGATTGCACAGCTCTCGCTTTTGGCTTTAGGACCCCCACCCCCCAACATCTGCCCATTCCAGTCCTCTGAGAACACATGAACTTTGTACGAGAACACGTGACCCTGCCTGGACCCAGTGGCTTCTCTTGCCTCCAGCGGTGCCTGGACACTGGCCTGGAGGGACCATCTGTGCCGTGTTTTGAATTCCACGTTGAGGAGAGCAGTGACAGGAAGGGTTAAGGCAAGCACGGTGCACGGGAGGAGGAGGACGAGAGAAACAGCCCAGCAGGCTGCTCTATCCAAATCCCTGCTCCCCAGCGCAGGGCTGCTCACAGATAAATGGCTGAAATAGCACGAAGGTGCGGAATGGCACAGAGTTATTTCAAAGCGATTATGTGGGATAACAGTAATTATGTCCAAGAACAGAGAAGGTCAAAGCATCTGGTCCCACTGCTCGACTCCAGTGAGCCTCTTGCCAAGACAAGGCTGCAGGGTGAGGAAGGAGAGCAGAAGGAGGGGTGGGGAGGCGGGAAGTGGGGGGAGGTGGGGTGGAGGAAGGGGAGGTATGGAGCCTTGGTCCTGACCAGGAACTCCGCAGGGCTGCCCGAGGGCTGAGCTCCGGAGGAAGCAGAGCCGTCGGTTACCTGTGTTGCCCTGGCATCCCTGGCTCTGGATGGTTCTTGGAGACAGTGTGAGGATGACTCTCTTTCCCCATGGGTCACCTCCGTGGTGTTCATGCGCTGGGATGAGCCCTTGGCTCCTGTCTTACCCTCATTTTTTCTCTCCCTCTATCCCTTCCTTCTTCTGTCATTGTCTCCGTCATGTTCCCCACATGCCCACACCGGTCATCCTTCCAGTCCCACCATCTGTCCATCTACCCAACACTGTCTGCTCCCTCACACGTCTACCCACCACGCTGCCTGCTTTTCCATTCTCCCTCCCATCCATGGCCACATTTCTTTTTTCTTTTCTTTTCTGAGGTTTTGCTTATTTATTTGAGACACACACAGAGAGAGAGAGAGCGAGAGAGCGAGCGCACATGAGCGGGGGGCGGTAGGCAGGACAGAGGGAGGGAGACCAGCAGACTCTCTCACTGAGCAGGGAGGTAGATGTGGGCCTCAATCCCAGGACCCTGAGATCTGACCTGAGCCAAAGACAGAGGCTTAACCCACCAAGCCACCCAGGTGACCCCATGGCCACTTTTCTATCACCTACGTTCCCACAATTTAATCTTCCATATCCATCTGTCCACCCATAACCCTTCCACATGCTCACGGCAGCACCCACCGTGTCTGCTTTTGCTGTCTCCTGGTCTACCCATCCACCCACCTGCCCTTCACTGTCCACCTTCCCACCTATCCCCTTAGCTACCAGTTCCTTCACCCGTGTCTCTTCCTTCCCTTCCTCTCCTGTTGGTCCCCTTGTCTCCCCTTCCCTTTCCCTTCTCTTCCTTCTTCTACCCTCTGTGCATCCTTTCCTTGTCATATCCGCCTACCACCTGTTCACTGTCCACCCATCCATTGCCCACTGTCCACCCCTCCACCATCCACTATTCGCTGCTCACTGTCTACCCGTCCCCCATCCACTGTCCACTGTCCACCCATCTACCATCCACTGTTCACTGTCCACCATCTACTGTTCACTGTCCAGCCATCCACTGTCTACTGTCTACCCATCCACCATCCACTGTTCACTGTCCCCCCATCCACTGTCTACTGTCTACCCATCCACCATCCACTGTTCACTGTCCACCCATCCACTGTCTACCCATCCACCATCCACTGCTCACGGTCCACTGTCTATCCATCAACCACCCACCATTCACTGTCCACCCGTCCACTGTCCACCCATCCATCGTTCACTGTCCACCATCTTCCATTCACTATCCACCCATCTACTGTTCACTGTCCACCAATCCACCATCCACTGATCACCCTTATATTCCTCATCTTTCCAAACTTCCTGTGCACCCGCACATCTATCCACTCATCCATTCTTCTACCCGTCTGCCCTTCCTTCTTACCACCTCTCAGTTTGTCCACATATCCTTCCATCCACATTCGTTCCTTCCTCTTCCATGAAAACCTTTAGTCCATCCAGTGTTCTCAAATGAACCCCATCATCTCCTGCTTCCATTGGTTTGTTTATGCTCTCCACCAGCCACTAGTGTCCTCCTCCTCAGCCCTGATTGCTGAAACCATACCCACTAATCAAAGTTTATTCTAAGGTCTCTATTTCAGGCAAGTGTAGCCTAGTAGAGAACATGTAAATCCACAGCCAGAGAGATGACTCTTGTGATTTTGGTTTAGCCATTCACTGGCCGCTTGACCTTGGGAAGGGGGCCTCAACCTCCTGGGTCCCAATTTCTTTATATATAAAAGGGGTGAATGATACCTACTCTGAATGGTAGTTAACACATTAAATAAGATTATCTGGAAGGTGCCCAGCAACATATGAGACACCCAGGGGACACTCAACAAATGTTTAACTCCCCCGAGGAAGAAATGCAAAACTAATTAAAGACCTCCTAGACTCTCAAGGTGTAGAGCAAAGATGGCTGGCTGGGCAGACATGCTTCCGGAGGCGGACTTCTGCTTTTGTTCTCTGCTTTGTATGGTTCCCACTCCAACCATTGATATACCCACCAGAGGTGTTAAAAGCAGAGACAAAGGATGGGTGGTGTGGACAGCAGGATATGGTTAAATCAACTTCATCTCAGCAGGGGCCCCAGGATCAAACCATGGGCATCATGCCAACTGCTCGTTAGAGACAAGAGAACCTGCTTGCCATGCATAGCAATCACTCCAGTGGGCTGAGCTTTGCTATTTCCAAAGGGAGCTGGATGTCTGTGCAAAAGCCCCTCCACTGAACCCAGAGGTCCTGGACGCTCCCTGCTGAGATGAGCTGGACCCCAATGGGAATGTGTATTGGATTTTCCACCTCCCACAGGGAGGCTCAGAAAGGCAAGGGCTGCTTTTTTCTGAAGGAAGATGTCCTTTTTGAGTGAAGATGGTTTTCTCATGGCTATCTAGTGTAGTGGGGAATCTTATAACCAGGCTCTCTGATTTGTGACCACATCCTGGGTTGTAAGCCGGCCATACAATGCTAGTAAATGGAGAATAACGATCTCTCTGGGGCATTAATAGAAACAGGATCTGGTTTGCAGCATTTGCCCGTTTCTTGGTGTAAATGCTCCCACCATAACTGATTTCACGCTAGGAGACATTGAATGTGGTGTTGGGAAGAGATGCTCAGCCAGACACCATTGTAGGGGCATTTCGATCATACAGATACAATAGACACAAATGATCTTCAGTGCACAGATAGCAATAAAATAAAGTAAAATAATTATAAGGTGATGAACTTGAGTATTTATCATCTTCGTTTTTCATGTACTTTATTTAATGGTAAGTTTACATACTTTAATTTTTTTTTTTTTAAGTAATGGCTGTGTTTAACAACTGGCTCACAACATTTCTGAAAATTTAACACTCTTGGGCCATTGTGAGCCAGAGCCACTTTCACCTACTTGAGTTCAAATGAATTTGCATTCCCCACCACTCTCAGCTTCAGGAATGTGGGAAGAGCATCATGCAGAAGTCTGAGTTGGAGAAGTAGAGAAAACCACCTTGGCTTTGAACTTTCGCTGGAGTACTCTCCAGGGTCAATAATGTGCAGGGCTGATGGGTTGTCATATTCATGAAAAACAGAAGCGAAAATGTGATTTTCTATGTCATTCAGAAGGGCAAGTGGTAAAATGAGCTTTGGTCTCCACTAGACCTGAGTTCAAATTCAGATTTTACCATTGGGTGGTAGTGTGACTTCAGCAAGGTACTCAACCTCTTTGAACTTCTTGGGTAAATCAGATAATTTGTCAATTTGACAAATATTTATTCAGCATCTACTATATGCCAGGTACTAGAAATGGAGCAGAAAATAGACACCCCCCCCTTTATATATAGCTTACATTCTTGCCAAAGTATTCAATTATTTGTCATATAGTAGCTATGGTGAGTGTTCTTTAGATATTATTGTCATTATTGATATTATTTAGGTTTACTACTCAGATGTTATTGCTTCCTCCACTCACAGAGTTTGGGTGAGGTGACAATGGGTGGGCTTCTGATTTTTCAAAACAAAGATATATTGCCTCCCAAACCACAGCATTTTCTTCCATGGGTTTGACATTTGTAGCTTTTAAAAAATAGAAGTTGACTCCCTGCCCTGGTGTGGTATGTCTTACCGGAATTTCACATCATCTGTTCCTTAATCATTCATCCATCTGTCCATCCATCCATCCATCCTTCCATCCATCCATCCATCCATCCATCCATCCATCCAGGCATCCATTCAACCATCCAAGAATCCAACTGTCTGTCCATCTAACCAACCATGTATCCATTTAGGAGGAATGCTTCTCCTTTCCCAATATTTCTTTCCATGTGAAGATAGCTCAGTTAGTGTAATTCTTGTCTTCTCCCCATTCAGTCCCAGGAGGGATGGAGTGATTTATCTGATTGATGAGTTGTCTCACAGAGCCTGGTCCTTTTCCTCTTCTCCCCAACTTGGAGCTCTTCCACAGGGAGCAAGAATGATTCCCTAATCCTTTAAGACCTTCCGGGTCCATTATGACAGCCACTCCCCACATGTGACTATTAGCATTTTAAATGTGGCTCATCTGAATTGAGATGTGCCATTGCTGTAAAATATACTTTGGAACTTGATGACATAGTAGGAAAAAACAAAGATGTACAATGTCTCGGTAATAATTTTTTATACTGACAATATGTTAAAATGCTCATATGTTGGGGAGATAGGGTTAAATACAATATATTATTGCAAGTACTTTCACCTGTTTCTTTTAATTTTTTAAAAATATGGCTGCCAATAAATTTAAAGTTACTTTTGCGATTTGTGTTATACTTCTGTGGGACGATGTTAGTCTGGACGTAGGCTTTGCTCTTGTGTTGAGAGCGGGGAAGTGGGTGGCCTGCCCTCACCCTTAGCTGTCTATGACAAGGTGGGTTGGTCTGCCTAATTCTGGGGTTCACTGAGCACACCCATTTGGCTTTCACAGAGAGCTGTGTTCTGTTCTCCAAATTAGCCTTTATCCATACCAAAGGTGACATGTTGGCCTCTTTCTGCTACTCCTTTGTCTCATTTCCCAATGTGTTCAGAACTTGGGTGGAGAAGAGAACTATTTCTGGTCTATTAAGGACCCCCTGCCATTCATCTCCACAGTACGTACCAAGAGCTTACCATGTGCCTTGCCCCATGCTGTGTGCCGAACATAAAACAAACAATTCAGCATTGTGCCTGGCCTCAATCTGGATGAGATTTCAAATGATCATGCTAGAATGATTCCCATGTACATAGACGGTCCCAACTTTGCTTAGGATCTCAGGGAGATGCCTGCATTTCTGCAAGGATATCCACGGGTCTTCTAAGGGTCCCAGAATTCCTCGTTAAATACTCTGTTGAAAGCAGGGTTTTTCAATGTGGGTACTATTGACATTTTGGGTTAGATCATTCTTTATTGTCCTGTCCAATGCATCCTAGGATGTCCAGCACCATCCTTAGCCTCACTGGATGTCAGCAAGCGTGCCCCCCACCCCAGCCAGGTTACGACAACCAAGAATGTCTCCACACATTGCCAAATGTCCCCTGGGGGATAAAATTACGCCAGCTGAGAAGCACCATGTCAGAGGGACATACAGCTGCCTGGATTCAGACACCAGCACATAGGGCCATCCTATTTCTAAACAGACTGTGGGCCCCAAGAAGGCTGAGGCCGCATCTTATTCGTCCCTGGGCCCCCAGTGCCTGCCTGGTGTCCCCGTACCCTGCCTGGTGCAGGATATGTGGCAGCTCAGTTGAATGGAGCCCGAATGAAAGAACAGAGACTCCTTCACGCCCCCTTCCCCATGGCATGCAAAGCTCACTCTAGGACCTGGTCCTATACTGCCTAGGAGGCCGTGAGGAGCATGATACCTTTAATTATTTTAAACTCATACTGTGCTGAGAAATGTCTCTTGCCCCCAACTAGAAATCACTGTTTTGAGTAATGAGAAAGAAGTTATCGCTGAGAATCCTCAAACCAGACACTCCTGGGACCCCACCGACCTCTGCCTCCCTCTCCTGCTGCTGCAGCTGTGAGTTGGGCAGACACAGGTGGGCATGAAGACTCCCTGCCCCGGGCCCCAGGGACCCCTTCTCCTGGCGCCATGGCCTCTGCTGTCTTCAGTGCGGACCCAGGATCGGGGATTCTCCAGCTTCCCGGGGGGCTCCCCACCAGGGCGCCGGGAACCTGGCTGACCCGGGAGTCGGCCCAGAGCTGGCTGCCGCTGAATGAAAAGACAAGAAGGCGAACAATGAGAAGAACGAGGGCTTTGGTGTTAGACAGACCTGGCTCAGATTCCAGATTGCACACTTTTATCTGCTGTGCAATCATCAGCAAATGACTGTCCCCTCTCTGAACCCCACTTCCTCACTGGGAAAGTGGGGATGTTGGCTGATTGTCTAAGTACCTTCCTGCTCTGATGGTTGAGGGTTATTTTTAGCCCAGATGACTGGCATCGACTCCTGCGTTGCTCCTGCTCAGGCGAATCCATTTTCCACTATAGGACGACTGGGGCAAAAATGGTTCTAGTTCAGCTTCAGCATCTGTGTGTTGAGGTTTCCGCTACAGACTTCTTCTGCCTCCTGCTTCCTCTCAGCTTCCGTTCCTAGGCTTGGCAAATGCCCGAGCAGTGGTAGTTATTTTGTTACTGATTCTCTTATTTCATCTTCGGTTGGCCTCTCTATGCCTCAGTTTCCTCATATGTACAGCAGACGTAATAAATTGTTCCTATATAACAGAGTGGCAATAATCAGGATCAATCCTCTAGGCAGATGAGGCGACATGCCTTGTCCAAGGTGATGTGATGGCAGGAGGCAGAGCTGGGATTAAAACCGGCGAAATCCAGGGTCCGAAGCCCAAGCTGGGGTGACAGTCTTCCAGGTCAGAGACCATTCTTCCCAAATGGTGGGAAGTACGGCTTTGCACTGGAGGCATGTGCATGTGCACGACCACAGGGGAGTCCACAGAGAGGAGTAGGGAGAGCACAGTAAGGAGATCCGTGGGTTTGAAGCAGAACTAGCAAGAGATACTCTGGGGGTAAGGCCGTATAGGACTCTGGGTCAGAGAAAGACCTGGGCCTGACTCTCAGTGACCCAGAGGGAGCGAGGGCTCTGAGTGAGCGTGGATGTGAGAGAGGCAGAGCCTCCCATCCAGGGTCCCATATCAGGTGGAAGGAGCTCCGGCATGCCTTCCCAGTGGTCTCCTATGGAGACATCTGGTGCAGAGGTACGACGTCCTGTAGCCTCTTCTCCCAGAAGCATCTGGAACCCGGCACTCAAGCCCCAAGTTCTGCTCGCCAAGGCCCAGCTGCCCAGCTTGAGCTCCCCGGATACACCAGCTCCTCAAGACTGAGTTCCCCCTCCCCCTCCCCACCAGCCTGGAGCTTTTCATCTCCTGTTTTGTCCCCTTGGGCAATTATTTATTATTTCCTTCTCCAAAGTGTTTCTGAGACACAGCTCTTATGAAAGATGTTGCACTGAATAAAGCAGGACGGCATCATAATTCACCCCAGCTGCCGCTGAAGTATCTGAACGACAACACATTACTGTCCAATTTCGCTGCTCTCTGCTTCGAAGGGGAGGCAGGAACCCCCAGTCGGGGTGCTCCGAGCTCTTTTCAGAGTTGCGCAGAATGGATTTGGCAGCTGTGGTGCTGAACGGGGTGTGAGCTGCGGGCGGGGAGCTGCCACTGAACTCCGTCAAGGGGGCCTTCTGCTGGGCCGCCCCGCCTCCCCCCTCAGACTGGGAGGTCCTGCCGGGCAGGGATCTAACTCTTTGTCCTTCCGTGGCATCTTCTGTGATAACTGGTTCAAGGACGCTAAGTGGGCTGTTGTAAGACACAGTTCTGGAGTTGGGCCGGCCCGCTTAAGTGCATTCCCTACCTCCTGATCACTGCCTACTCTCGGGCCAGACTCTCAAGCCTCAGTCTTTGGACCTCTATAGTGGGGATGCAGGTATCTACCCAATGCTCAGCTGTGAGGGTCCCCATGCGATAATGGGTGTGGGTTATCTATGGCTGCATAGCAGATGAATCCAACTTCAGCAGCTTAAGGTAACAAACATTTATGATTTCACAGTTTCTGAGGGCTGGGAGTCCAGGTGGCTCAAGCGGTTTCTTTCAGTCAAGATGACGTCTGGGCCTGGGCCTGGACGGCCTGCTTCTACAATGCCACGCTCCAGCGCAGTTCCAAAAGACCTCCTTTCATGACATGGCAGCAGGAGGCAAATGATCAAGAAAGCCACCAAGACGGAAACCCCACCGTCTCCCTGCCACCAGCGGTGTGGGTAAATCTAGACCTCTGCAGTCCTCACTACCGCCCAGTTTAGAACATTCCCATCGTCCCCCAAAGTTCCCCTGTGTCCATTCAAAGTTCATCCCGGCTCCTGCTCTCCATCCCAGGCAACCGCCATTCTGCTTTCCGTCTACCATACATTTGCCTTTTCCTGTCACTTCGTACACACGGAATCATAGAACGCGGGGTGTTTTCCAGCTGGTTTCTCTCTCCTAGCGAGATGTTGGGAAGGTTCATCCACGTGGTCGCTCAGATCAAGAGTCCATTCCTTTCTATTTGCCAAAGAGCTTTCCACTGTATGGATATACCGCATCCTGTTTATCCATTCTTCAGCTGATGGACATCTGGATGGTTTCTGGTTTTAGCCTGGGGTGAATCATTGGGCAGCCAGGAGCACTGACCTTCATGTCTTCATGTGGATGTATGTTTTCCTTTCTCTGGGGTAGATTCCTAGGAGGGGTGTGGCTGGGTCATGATAAATTTACGTGTATCTGTGACAAGAAGCTGCCGAATTATTTTCCAAGGTGGCTCTACCCTTTTAAATTCCCACCAGTAATGCGTCAGGGTTCCAGTTGCTTTGTATCTTGTCAAAGCTTGCTTTTATCTGTTTTTTTGATGAAAGCCATTCTCTTGGACACATAGTGCTCTCACACTGTGGTCTTCATTTGCATTTCCCTAATGACTAATTGTGCCGAGCATCTTCTGTTGGGCTTGTTAGCCATTCATACATCTTCTTTGATGAAATGTCTATTCCAATCTTTTGCCTATTGGGCTTTTTGTCTTATTGTTAAGTTATAAAAGTTCTTTATATATTCTGATTACGAGTCCATTATCAGATCCATGGTTTGCAAATATTTCTTCCCAGTCTGTGGTTTGTCTTTTTATTCTCTTGGTGGTGTCTTCTAAAGTGTGAGAGTTTTCAACTTTAATAAAGTCCAACTTATCAGTTTTTTTCTTTTATTGATCATGCTGTTACTGTCGTACATAAGAACTCTCTGTCCAACCCAAAGTCATGAAGACTTTCTCCTATAATTTCTCCTGAAAGTTTTATAGTTTCAATTCTTATGTTTAGATCTATGATCCATTTGGAGTTAATTTTTGTGTATGGTGTAAGCCAAAAGCCCAAGCTGATTTTTTTTTTCCCCCTATGGGAACTAGCCAAATGTTCTAGTACCAACTGGTGAAAAGATCATTTTTTTCCTCCATTGGCGTCTTACATCCTTTGTTGGAAATCAGTTGACCATAAATTTAAGGATTCAGTCCTGGACGTTTAATTCCATTCTGTTGCTCTATACATCAGTCCTTGTGCTGAGACCACACTATCTCATTGACCGTGGCTTCATGGTAAGTTTTGAAATTGGGTGATGTGAGTCCATCATCTCTGTCCATCATCTCTGTCCTCCTTTTTCAGAATTGTTTTGGCTTTTCCACTTGCTTTGCATTTCCATATAAACTTTAGGATTAGTTTGTCAGTTTCCACACAAAGGCCTGCTGGGATCTAGGTGGGATGCTCATCTCTTTCATGACCTACTCTCCGAAGTATCATGCCATCAACTGTGCCACATTCTTTTGGTCACACGGACCAGCCCTGGCCGAGTATGGGAAGGGACTATGCATGGGTGTGAGTCGTAGGAGGTGAGATCATTGGGGGCCATCCTGGAAGCTGACTACCACCCAAGGGGCATGGATGCTCCTGGGGAGTAGTGAGAGCCTGGGTTTGCAGAAGACTTTCATCATTGACCCTCCAGGATAACTATCAGTTCCCTCGGGTTCTTCTCTTATCTTTCTGATGATGTAAATGTGGAAATTGAGGTCTGGGGACAGGGATGGGCATGCACCAGAAGTGGGAGATGACAGGAAGCCAGGCTGTCATCTAAGTTCAAGTGTGCTTGTGGGCTTGGGTACTTTCAAGGAGACTTTGTCATCTCCCATCACCCTGGAACTTTGCTGTAAGGAACTCTAAAGGACCATCAAGTGAAGCCTCGGTTTCACCAGTGGTGGTTGGACTCATCAGGTGTCACTCAGCTGGGGGTCTCATACTTGATGCTGGCAAATAATAAGATGTCGGCTATTGTCACAAAAGGACTGCATCACAAATCAGCTGATAACTCAGCTGGGTGACAACTACAAGCATTTCCTCTCAAGCTCACATGGAATCAGTTCTGCTGATCCAGGATGGCTCTGTTTCTACCTAGAGGTTAGGTGGGCTCGGCTCCAGGCTGCCCACTGGGCTCAGGTCTGTCCTACCTGTGTTTCCACTGGGGCTCGGGCAAGGACAGCAGCTGCCAGGTTGGCTCCCTGGAGTGCTATAGAGTGAGAAGAAACATGGGACACAACTGAGGCTTCTTTCCAGAACTGTCACACTATTGCTCCTGTCCACAGCCCATCAGCTAAGTCAGGTCACATGGCCACATCCAAGTCCATGGGGAGGAAACGTGCTCCACTTTGTGTGCTGGGTGGTTCTGTGGGAGCACGTGAGAAAGTGTGTGGATGTGGAATTTTAATAGGGGGAGGGCATGAAGGATGGTGAATCATATCCAATCTACCACACATACCAACATATGTGAATGATCTATCTTTAAAAAACTAGTTAGAGTGGATGTCAGACTGTCCCTGAATGGGCATGCTCAGTGGTCAGGTGCACTGATGGGCTTTTGGGGGAGGACACAAGGGGCCAAGTTACATCAGATGGACTCCTGGGGAGTCACCAGGACCTCCATGTGGTCTTTGCTGAGCGGAAGGTCTGAGCTGCTCTTTTTATGTGTGATCATCCTGTGTCCTGTGGGCCAGCCTGGGGAATAGGGGAGAGAAGCACTCACACCTGATTTTCACTGGTCCAGATAGCTTCATTGAGCAACACGGCCAAGGCCATGCTAAGTGCCAAGCTTGATGAATCCTCCCAATGACCCAAAGAGGTGGGCTGAATTATTATCTCCATTTGATAGTAGAGGGAACCAAGACACAGACTGACAAAGTCCCTTCAGGTCACCTGGCTGGGGTTGGAACAGAGAGCCACCGGGTCGCAAACACGTGCCATTGCCCACTTGGTTTTCCCGGGACCCCTTTGGGGCAAGAGGCTTCATGAGAGTTGATCTGAACTCAAGTCTAAGCATGGCCTTTGTAACTTAGGGAGGAGCTGTCTGACCTCAGAGGGGGTGCCCTGCTCTCTGTTAGGGAAGGCGAGTGCCTCACCTTTGGAGGTGTTGGCACAGAAGAGAGAGGGTCATCTTTCAGGGATGCCGGGAAGGAGTTTAAAGAAGTTGGAGGCTGAACCAGTTCGTACCAGAAATTCCTGAGCTCAGTGTCACTTGGTCAGTTAGTGCCAGGGTCACAATTCGGATCCAGGTCTCCTGACTCCCAGATTTGATAAGCACGGACTTGAGTCCGTTGGGGTTCATCTGGTCCAACACCCCATTTCTGTTTTACAGAAATGAAGGGTAACTGAGGGCCAAAGAGAACACACAGGGACACCTCCAGACTTAGTGACAATGCTGGACTTGAACTTTGGTCTTCAGGGAGACCCTCTGCCTCTCCTTCCAAATCCTGGGCTCTTGGGGAGGTGGGCAAGGGGGGGAGGGGTGCTGGGGGGTCTGCTGTTTTGCTTGCCTGGGCCAGGAGGGAGTTAACAAGATAAGTAAGTGACAGGCACAGTCAGCACCAGTGTTTCTTGTTTAGAAATGCAAATGCATTGCAAGGCCATGCTCAATGCTTCACGTTTTATGCCACACAAATTATTCTTTTTTCTCCTACCCTCTAAGGCTTGTCTGGGATTGTTTGTACTACAAAAACCAGAGGGAATTGAGCCATTTGCTGGAACAATCCAGCTAAATCTGGCCTCTGGGAGGAGGCCAGCCTCAGCAATGAGGGCCCTCGCTCCCTGCTTGCTTCCTCCCTCTGGCTGGAATGAAGGGCAGGCTGCCGGGACACAGCCTCCTGCCCTTTCTGGCTTCCTCCTCCCAAGGACCAGAGATGGGCCCGAAGGGCAAGTCTGGCTCAGGAAACTCACCATGGGTGTGTCATCTCCATTACACAGGTAGGAAGACAGAGGCAGGGGTCTTCATTCAGGTCCCCATTCTCTCTCACTCTAGGAGACCCAAGGGAAGATCTAAACTACTTGCTTTTGTTCTCTTTGTCCCACCAGTTTTATTTCTGTGGTGTTGGCAAGTCACGCAGTACTCACGGGCTGTCCTGTGCACTCAGAGGAGACCAGTTGGATTATCAGCTTAGTCCCCAGCATGAGGGTCATGACTCTTGTTTCATAAAAAGGGAAACTGAGGGGCTCCTGGGTGGCTCAGTGGGTTAAAGCCTCTGCCTTCGGCTCAGGTCATGATCCCGGGGTCCTGGGATGGAGCCCCGCATCGGGCTCTCTTCTTAGCTGGGAGCCTTCTTCCCCGCCTCTCTCTGCCTGTCTCTCTGCCTACTTGTGGTCTCTCTCTCTGTCAAATAAATAAATAAAATCTTAAAAAAAAAAAAAAAAAGGAAACTGAAGCTCAGAGAGTGAAGAATCATGGTTAACCACATGGAGTCATCACTTTGTACCTCAAAAAATGGCCGTCTATTGTCTATTTCACATGGCTCAGCTTCTATCGCTCATCCTTGGTCTAAGAACAGCAAACCCATCTCTCATGTTTTAGTTGGACCTCATTACCAATGATTTACAGACTCGCTGGCTTCTGTTTTGATGAGGGGCGTGGCTCTGTGGGGCGGGCTCCCATTTCTGTAAGTCCCTACCTCACAGCCGTTACCTAGGCTCAGTGTATCCGTGGGCTCCTGAATGTCATCAAGGCAGGAGGCCTTCCTTCAACCATGCCCTGACTCAGTGGCATGAGGCATCTGCTGCTTTATAACAAAGGGCCCTGAAACTTAGTGACTTAAAACAATAGGCATTCATTATTTCAGTTTCTGTGGGTCCGTAATTCAGGAACAACGTGGCTGGGTGGTCCCAGCTCAGAGTCTATCTTGAGGTTGCAGTCAAGATGTTGGATGGTGCTGTAGTCATCTGATGGCTTGACTGGGGTTGGAGGTCTGTTTTGAAGATGGTTCACTCATGTGAACCAAGAGGACCAAGAGCCTGACCACACGGGTCTCTTCGTAGGGCTGCTTGGGTTTGCTCACAGCATGGCATCTGGCTTTCCGCAGAGCAAGTGATCCAAGGGAAAGAAAAAGGGAAACCATGATGGCTTTTATAGCCTCCCTTGGAGGTCACGGTCTGTCATTTCCTTCATATTCTGCACATTAGAAACACATTGCTAAGGACAGCCCACACTCGGGGTCTATAGAAGGGAGGGATGTTGAAGAATTCATGGACATATATTAGTACTACCACATTCAGCCCTGGCCTGATTGCTGGTAATACACAGAATGAGAGAAACTTCCTGGTGTTCTTTCTGGGGTTTTGTTCTCAAGCTGATTACCTCTAATATTTCTCTTTGGGTAACTGAACAGTGACCTAAACAGTGCACTTAAGAAAAAAAAATACATTTGTTCTTCTCTTATGTGCCTCTCCCAGGTGAGAACATGGTGGAGAGCATGATGGACAACCTCTGGTCTACTCTCCAGGTGGACCAACACCCTTCCTCCTTGGGCATTACTGTATTATTAATTGGTTCCATGGGATGTAGACTAGACCATGGAGCTTTGGGGAAGGCAGATTTTGTGGTATCATGGGACAGGCGCTGGACTGGGGAAAGGAAGACTGGGTTTTATTCTGATCTGCACAAATGGGCTGCAGGAATCTATCAAAGAGTCATGACCCTGGGCACTATTGGCAGAAAATGCAGCCCAAACTGGCTTAAGCAGACACAGAAAATGTAATAGTTTATTTAAGTGAAAAAGATCAATGGCCGATCTGGCTTCAGGAGCTTCTTGAGTTGATTGAGTCCTCAATGATGTGGAGATGGAGGTGGTTCGCTGGTCGCTGAAGGTTCAGGCTCCTTCTTTCTTAGCACAAAATTGTGGCCCCAAAGCAGGCCAGGCATGAACTACATTTCCCAGCCTCCCTTGCATTGAGGTATGGCAACGTGATCCGTTACCATCAATGGAAGAGTGTGGAAGGAGTAATGCATGGCTTCTAGATAAAGGGTCTTGAGAGACAGATATGCTTCCTCCACCCCATCTCCCCGCAAGGGCTGAGTGCAGAGAACTCAAGGCACTAGGGGAGGGTGCAGCATGAGGTAGAAGAATCCTGGATCCAGATCATCTGAAAGACCCAGGTCAGGCTGTTATGTGAGTGAGAAAGAAATTTTTATTGGCCCAAGCCACTGAGATTTGGGGGTTTATTTGTTACAGCACCTGGTATTACTTTAACTAGTGCAGGTGCCACCAGGACCTCCTCCTGCTCTCTTCTCTGTTGGCTCCATGGGATGGCAATATGGCTGCCAGTAAGTCCAGAGCTCTGCTTCCCAGGTTCAAGCATGAAAGACTGTGAACAAAATCTCAGACTTTGTATCTCATTGCTTAACTTTGTGAGCTTATCCCAGAATGAATGACTGTGTTCCGGGGGTTGCAGGGCTTGGACTGGTTAGCCGAGTGCATGTCCATCCCTGGAGCCAGTTGCATGTGGGCTGATGTTGGGGACCGGGAAGGGGCCCCTCGCATTTGCCCCTCGCATCACCACTAACCTGGGCTTCAGGGTTCTTCTGGGTCAATAAAGGTGTCGGGCATGGGGATTCTGTGGAGGGGCTCTTGGGATGGAATAACCTGGAGAGCTGCCCAGCCTTGACATCTGTGACTCAGTGATGCTCAAGTTCCTTCTAGCTGGGACATCGTGGAATTGGCTTGTTTGGGCTCAGGGTTGGCTCTCCCAGCTGAGCATGTTCTATCTCCTCCATCCTTTTGTTCTTCCTCACATCTATGCAGGGTACTTTCTGGAAGGACATTAATGACTGGGCCGAAAGTGTGCGGTTTTGAACATCACTCACTTGGTCTCACCCGCTGCCAGCACTCTGGTTGGTTCCTGCCATCCTGGACCCTTTGATCAGAAGGAATTCATCAGAGCTGGTCTCTCCCCCTGAGAGGCAGCATTTTCATGTCCTTGCCTGAGTCGCTTGTCTAGCCTCGTCTAATGGGAACACCGTCTGTGAGGCCCTTCGTGTGGCAGATAATGAGGTATATGGCTCTTTCAAACACCTCCTCCCGGAGGCCCTCCAGACTGCCCCCGGTCCACGCAGAGCTCTCTGAACTCCCAGGTGATTTCTACTTCGGCACCTAATTGTAGTCTGTCCTTTAAATGAACAGTTTCCTACTCTTCCGTCTTGTATAAAGTCCTTCAGGACAAGAATATATTTTCTCTTTTCTTGTGTTCCCCATGGGTCCTTGGGCAGAACTGAGCGCAGAGTCAAGGACATGAAACAAAACCAAGATGACATTTATTTAACATGGGCTAACTGTCGGACACCCTGCTGGGCGCGTTTGCATCGGGGCTCCCGTGTGGTTCTCACCAGCAGCCCTGTGAATTGGATATTTGGACACACATTTTTATGCACAAGAAAGTGACACTTAAGACAGACTGTGTCACATGCCCAAGGTCACACAAAGAGGAAGAGAGAGGATGACAATTCATATACATGGCACTGTGATTCATTCTGTGTTTGCGTCTTCCTCCGTGGGCGGCGTCTCTGTGGGTTCAGATTCTGCCTTGACAGCGGAGCCGCGCCATTGGAAACCGAGAGCTGCCTCTGTCCAGCTTCAGCGTCTGTGTGTGGGGAGCCTTCAGGATGTCCAGGCCCTCTCTTTATCCCACTCCTCCACACCACTTCATTTGCCAGACCCTTGATACAGCGCTTATTTGGCGCTTACAGTATGCTTGAAACGATTCTAAGTGCTTTACAAGTATTTGCACATTTCGGGCTCATCTTATGAAGTGAGTGCTATTGTTATCCCTATTTTGCAGATGAGAAAACTGAGCTCAGAGAGGATAAGGGACCGACCAAATATGAGAACCAGGACTCTACCCTGGTCTGCCGGGTTTAATAAACAGTGGTTGAATTGGATTGAATCAACTCAGTGATTTCGGTCGGACCCACTCGGGAGGAAGTTTTCATGAGTTCCCTGCAGGGCTGAGCTAACCATGTCCATCTTTCCCGGGGACTGTGATCCAGGAGAGAAGTCCCACTCCCACGAGGGAGGCCCTAATGGGGTTCCAAGTGGAGCCAGCAGCATGGACTCTGCCAGCTGTTCCGAATCCCAGAGCTGCCGAGTGTGGTCCAGAGGCTCCAAGGGGCGATGTTCTGCTGAGATCTGGGTTGGTGGTGCTGGGAGCTGCCAAGCCCTCTCTGTAGGCGGCACCCCCCAGCACCTGCAGCAGCACCCCGTTCTCTCCACCCTCCCACCTCGAGGCAGCCCACAGGCTCTCACTCTGGTGCACGGAGCGGGTTTCCAAGGCGTCTTGTTTGATCTTTTGGGTCTCTTTTCCCCTCTGCTTGACTGGCAGCTATCCCACACCACCTCTGACAGATCTCAGGATTATTGCACAGTCCCTGGCATGGCTGATGATGGCAGCTGAGGCAGGAGGAACAGAAACTGGCCAGCTGGCAGCGGAGAGATTTGGGGACTGATCCAAATGTGCCTTCCTCCCTCGGGCCTTCTCTTCTCCTTTGTGGCTCCGGCTGTTTGCAATTCGAGATGCCCTCTGAGGACGACTGTGCTCCCAGGGGAAGCAGAGCCTGAGATCCAGGGCGGAGCCTCCCTGCCTGCTATCCTCCATCACCACGTGCTCTTTCTTTCTCTTTGGAATTGAGCATGAAATATTTCTGAGCGAAGACAGGTGCACACGTCAGCGACCAAGTTCTGTTTGCTGACCCCTGGGAATTTATTTTGTGTTTCAAAAGTGGAGTCACATATGGGTTCGGCTCATTGTGACCACTGCCCATCGTGCAGCCAGACACGGTCGCAAGGGTTTCTGGACCCCTTATCTATTTTGAAGGAGGCAGGTGGGTATAGGTACCCCCCCCTATCTTAAAGGTGAAGAAACCGAGTTTCAGAGAGGTGAGCTATGCCCTGGCATTGAGCCCACAGTCAGGGAAGGGATGGTACCAACATTCAAAAGCAAGATTTGTCCACACAGCCCCCGCCTCCTCCTTCACCCCACCAGAAGCCAAAGCAATGAGGACAAGAGACAACTGTGTTGTCATTGTCTGTGTGTGAGCCCCTTGAGTGAGGGACTGTATCTTCCCTGTGTCCTCGGTCCCTGGGCACCTGCTGGCTCTCGGTAAACACTTGAGTGACCTTGACAATGAGAAGGGGTTTGCTTGGGAGAGGGATCAGAGTAAGACTCTAGGACTCTAGATTAGGTTCCTGGGGCTGCTATAATGAAGGACCACAAACTGGGTGGCTTAAAACAACAGAAATTTATTCTGTCATGGTTCCAGAATTTAGAGGTCCTGAGTCAAGATGATGGTAGAGCCAGGCTCCCCCTTAAGGCTCCCAAGGAAAATCCCTCCTTGTCTGGAAGATTGCTGTCCTGCTTGTCTAAGATGCTGGTGGTTGCCAGCAATCCTCGGGCTTCACTGTCCGGGAGGTGTGTCACACCTCTGTCTGTGTCTGTGTCTGTGTCTGTGTCACTGCTTCTGTTGTCACATGACCTCCCTCCTTGCCTTCCCCTTGCTCCTCTGTGTCTCTCTGTGTCTCTGCAAGTCTCTGTCTCCTTGGAGGAACTAGTCCCTGGGTTTAGGGCCCACCCCAATCCAGCGCGATCTTATCTTAACTAATTACACCCACACCGACCCTATTAGCAAATAAAATCTCATTCTGAGGTTCTGGGTAGACATAAACTTTGAGGAGGGACCACTGAACCCTGTACAGACTCTAATCCATCGTGTGCCAGCCGTGTGCCCTTGGGAAAGCCACTTACTTTGCTGGAACTGAAATTCCTCATTTGCAAAAATGGGGCCAAATAGGGTCTACTCATGCGAGAATTCTGAAATTAAGTGTAGTAATAATGCCAATGCACCTGGTGCTCTGCAGACGCCACACATAGCTGCGATTTTTCTGATTACTATTATTTCTATTATTAGATGAAATGCTAGGTGAATGTAGAATAGTGATATTTATGTTTAGAAGGGGATATATTTAGAAGGTGATGAATTCCAATGGGGGTGTGCACAATTTATTTGTTTATTTATGTGTTTATAATTACTGGGGCTTAGAGGGGCACAGCAAATAACACCTCGCTGTGTGTCCAAGTTTGGAACCAATTGGGAAGCAGATGCCTGAGTCAGACAGAAGGAGATCAGACATCATCCTGATCCTGATGAAGCCACGTGGAGGGTGTGGCTCGGTTTTCAGCCCCCTCCCTAATGCTCAGCTCCCTGCGGAGCAGCACAGAGCTGGACAGAGCAGGCAACTCTGGTCCTACTCCTTCACCCAACCACCCCTGGGGGTGTCCTCTGCAGGCAGGGGGGCAGAGGAGGGTGGAGTGTATCTGCACATACTCAGTGCCATCCCAGACTCAGGGATCCAAGGGCTGGGGGGAGGGGGAGGTTATCAGAAGACAGGAAACCAGGGAGGACATTCCTCCAGCAGGTATATAAAGCAATTCTAGGACTGCCACCTTCTAGCTGGGACACCTGTAGCAAGTCGACTTAGCCTCTCTGAGCCTATTTTCTCATCTGTAAAATGGGGACTATAAGAGATCTTTGTTCTTAGGTCTGAGTGTGAATGAAATGATTTATTGCCTGTGAAGTACTTGGAACAGCGACTAGGTCAAAGCAGGAGCTTTGTTAATATTGGCTTCGACTTCTATTATCTGCCTCATCGCTACCGTGCAAGGCTCAGGATCCATGGAAAGGCAAGGGAACTTAAACTTTAGCCTGATGCTTCTGTAATATAATTTGATTCTGGGAAGGGGGTGGGACACAGCGACCCCACCCGCCCTCAAGCTTCCTGAGAAAATGTACTCTGTACTAAGTCATACTCTGTAGAGTGCTTTCTGAGTGAAGGGAGCTTTGATGTTATTGTGAAACATGAGAGCTGTTGACAGAACCCCTCTCCTGTCGCCTGGGCTTGGAGAATCCTGGAGTGAGGAAGACCCCTGGCATTTGAGCTGGGCTGCGGGGAGGGTCATGGGCGGGCAGGAGGTGTCAGCAGCCTTGTGGATATGGAGGAGTTGGCACTAGGGGATGTTGGGAGGCTGTGAGGGAGGATGACATCACCTGGAAAGGACTCTGCTCATCTCTCTCCAGCCTAGAGCAAAGGAGAGAAGGAGAACATGCTGGCTTGCAGGTTGGAAGGTTTTCTTTTCCCATGAGCATCTAGCACGCTGCCCAAGGAGCTGGCTCCTGACCGGAGCTGACCCTTCCAGGGCTGAGTGCCTCGTGGCAACAGCTGTGGAGAGCTGGATGTGGGCCCCTCATAGGTTGTTCTGGAGGCCAACCAGCCTGGTGCTGCTCCTGAGCCCAGAGGTGGGGGTGGGGAGGGGCGCAGATGGCAACTCAGAGCCCTGTCCCAAAGGTTTTCATCCTGGGATGTGGTGCCCCAGGCTGAACAGGAGTCCACAGAAATTAGTGGCCCTCTGAGTGGCTGACATCTCAAGGCATCCTAAAATCAAACAGAATGAATGTGTTATGAGGAATTTTGGATTATCCAGGCTCCAGGATCTTTCCCTGGTCTGGATAAGGAGGAGACAGCTTGAATTTGAGTCCTTGAGCAAGTTACTAAATCTCTCTGAGCCTCACTCTCTTCATCCATCTGGTGGCCGTGATGATGGAATACCTTCCTCTTCATTGGGGATGTCATGAAGATTGGCAGACAAAATTATGTGAATATCTCAGCACGTTGCCTGGCACATAGTAAGTGCTTACTGATTGTTAGCTGTATCAACAGTGATGGCAGGGATAGTGGTGGTGATGCTGGTGGTGAGGACGGAGAGGATGGTGGTGATGGTGTTGAGGATGGTGGTGATGGTGGTGAAGATAGAGGTGATTATAGTGATGGTGGTGACGGTGGGAGGGGAGTGATGATGGTTGTGTGGATGATGGTGGTACTGGTGATGGTGTTGGTGGTGGTGATGATGTTGGTGCTGGTGGTGATGGTGGTAGTGAGGATGGAGATGATGATGGTAGTGATGGTTGTGGTGTTGGTGGTAATGGTCGTGGTGAGGATGGAGATGATGGTAGTAATGGTA
>NC_081570.1:12331138-12370841 GCF_022355385.1 Mustela nigripes
TGGTGGTAATGGTCGTGGTGAGGATGGAGATGATGGTAGTAATGGTATTGGTGGCAATGGTGGTGATGGTCATGATGACGGAGATGATGATGGTGATGGTATTGATGGTGGTGGGGGATGGAGATGATGATGGTGATGGTGATAGTGATGATGGTGTTGGTAGTGGCCATGGTGTTGGTGGTGGTAATGGTGGTGGTGTGGGTGGTGATGGTCATGATGATGAGGATGATGGTGGTGGTCATGATGGTGGTGGTGGTCATGATGATAGGGATGATGATGGTGGTGATGGTGTTGGTAGCGGTTATGGTGCTGGTGGTGGTAATGATGGTGATGATAGTGGTGATAGTGGTAGTAGTGATAGTGGTGATAGTTGTGGTGGTGGTGGTGATGATGATGGTAGTGTAGATCCAGGCCTAGGATTTGGTGCTGGTGATAGGAAGATTTAAAAAGGAAGGCAGGAAATATAAACATGTAATTTGTAATTGTCATACTTTGTGTGACAAGAACAGTTATGAGGAACATGAGGCTGAATTGGTCAACTCTTCAAGAAAATGCTTTGATTGATTGATTTAAAAAATCAATTGTTTGCCATTTTTTAAAAAATGAAAGGCACTGATTGCATGGAGGGGAAACCACCTGTGCAGTGGCTTGGAGACCTGAAATGGCAGGGTGTTGACTCTCACTGAAGCACTGAAGCATGAAGCCTGGCTGCAGTGGTAAGGTATGGACTGCAGGTCATGGAATGCCATGCCAAGGAGTCTGGCCTTGTTCTTACAACGACGGGTAAGTACTGAGCACACAGCCTAATTGGATCAGCTGAGACGAGGGGTAGTCGGAGACCCCTGACTGTACCGGCTCTTGTGTTTGTGCAGAGAGGTGATGGTTGGTGGGGGAAGGCTTAGAATGGCCGGACACCCATGAGGAATGGATATTGTCCGATGGTTGGGCTTCAGGGGTTGGAGGTATCAGTGAATTTGGGAGCTGGTGTGGGACCCAGAATTGGGGAAACCAGGATGGAGGCTCAGTCACTAGGTCCAGTTTGGTTTCTGTCCATTTCCCTGGCCCAATGCTTGCTACAGAAAGCCTCCAACACTCTTCTCAGACTGACTTACTCTGGGACCCAAGCTGTCCCTAAGCCAGGGCTCAGCTACACAATGAACGTTGATTAACCTATGCTCCTTCCCCCATTCCTTCCTTCATTCAATGTCTGCTTTGTTCAATGACCTACAGTTAGCTCTTGGTGATGGCTTTGCCCTCTGACTACCCCAAAGTCCCGAGGGGGTAGCTTCAGAGGTGTGTACACCTGTATGTGTCCGTCTTAATGGTGTAGGGGACTGGAAACTTCCCAAGGACGGTGGGACCTGGGCCACATTTTCCAGGCTGGGTGTCTCCCTCTCTAGACCATGCCCTCCTCCAGAGCAGGTGCCGGCTCCCAGTGGCTCTGTCATGTGCCCAGTGCAGGACATGGAAGGTCCTAGAAGGTTTGCTCCTGTGTGTTGAATGAATGCAAGGATGAACCGATGAGCTGAAGTGAGACTCAGGGGAGACAGGCTGCCTCCAGCCAGTTCTTCCCCTTGCTGGAGCCAGTGCCTTGCCCACCTGCCTGGTTACTGAAGGCCTGGGCAGCCCCTTGCTGGGAGCCGGCACCTCGCCCCCCTGGCTGGTTACCGCAGGCCCAGGCAGCAAACCCTGTGGAAATATAGAGTGTTATCTAAATGCTAAATAGCAGCAGTAATAGCCGAGATGGGCTCTATGAACAATGTACAGGCTTATTGGCCATATCCTGCCTCCTGTCCTCCCTACTAAAGACGCTCTTCTAGAAGGCCTGTCGGGCCGGGTTAGTGCTCACACTTTGTCAGGACCAGAGAGCATCTCCGAGGCGGTGCAGACGCGGGCCGTGCAGGCAGCAGCTGGGGCAGAGCCGGGCTGCAGGCATCTGGTCCCAGGGCAGGGGTGGCACTGCCGACCTTGTATGACCTTGCAGACGCCCGATTCCCGCAATACCCCAGCACATCCTCAGCTTCCTCCTTCATCACTGAAAAGAATGTCATGACCGTCCCTGGAAGCCCATTGTGCTCTAGGCATCCCACCCTTACTTTGTTCCAGAGTCTTCCAAGGGGCCCCAGAAAGTTCTCCATTTTACAGACAGGGAAAGTGGGGCTCAGGCAGGGGAGCAGACCCCCCAGCTAGTGAGTGCTATAAATAGGCCGTAGCCCAAGGCAGCCTGACTTCAGGCCTCTGCTGGCAGCCAACAGGAGGGGCGGGCTGGATCACAGGTTTGTAAAATGTTTGTAGTGGAGGGAAGCTTTGTTCCAACAAAATCTTACACAGAAACTCTCCATAGGAAACAGATGAAAGCAGAGTGGGGCCGACTGAAGCTGGAGGAGGGGGAGGGGTGGCAGGCCCTTCCCGACGCCCTTCCCTCCCCCTCTCCAGCAGGCAGGGCTCCCGTGGGGGCTGAGTCTGGGGTACTCGGAGGGTCGTGGTGATCTAAAAGTCAGGAACCATTCTTCCTAGGCTAGACGGGGACCCTGAGCCCACAGGGTTTCCCAGGAAGGACTCAGATAAGGCCACACTTGAGTGTTACAGCCTGCCTCGCCTGCCTCGCCATCGGTGACCCTGGGCCCATGTATTATCCAGGCTGGGCCCCCTCCAGCCATCTCCTTCAGCGGGGCCTCGCCAGGGCAGCTGGTGGGGGAGGGGCACTGCCTGCCCTTTGACCCTCTGATGGAAGAAGCAGAGGGGACTGTGGGAGGATCTTGGTTCTCCATCCTCCCCTGAGGCTCATCATCACCCAGAGTCTGCGTGTCTCACTGTACGCTCAGATGTGCTCAGAGGGAGCCCTGGGCAGGACCCGGAGGTGTAGGGCCCAGAGCTGGGCAGTGAAACGGGCGTGGACAGGGTGGGGTGGCTCTGGATCGGGCCTAGCAGGGTGCTCGTAATTGCGGGGTGTGGGCCACAATTTCCCCTGGGCCGCCACTGGAGTCCCTATCACTCGGTCCTGGAGATGAGGGACAGATCCCAAAAAAGAACAAAGAGCTCAGTGAACGGTGGTATGGGGTGTTGGATGGGGCATGGGCTCTGAGGGGAGGGTCTCAGGGGGGGGGGGACCCCTCCGATTGACAGACCCTCTGGGGATTGTTCTGGGAAAGGTCATTTTGGAAGACAAGTCGAATCCCCCCTGAAGGGGGATTAATGGTTCCTTTTTGGGGTTTGGTTTGTGGTCAGTCTCCACCACTCCACCCAACCCCCTCCTCCTGATGAATGCTTGAGCCCCAAGTGTCCGTTCCCCCACTGTGACCCCTCTTTCTACTCTGCTTTCCTGCCTTGTGGTCTCGGGCTCATCAAAACACCACCCCCTACCCCAGACCCCCGTTCTGACCCCACCCAGCCCAGGACCTGGTAAATGTGGATTCTAGTCCCACCCATGTCGCTACCTCACCTTCCTCACCTGTGCATCGAGGGTTGACCCCTGAGGGTCGCTGCGGCTGGGAACCCCCAGATGGCTTCAACTGGAAGTCTGTGCCCCACACTTCCTCCTCCCTCGGACTGGCGCCTGGCTGTCTCCACCATCAGTCACTCTAGGTGGACTCTGAAAAGTCCATTTGGTTTATTAACACAAACACTCTTGGCACCAGTCCGGGAACAGCAAATTGAATGGGAGTTCACGGAAGTCGGGGGATGTGTTTATCACCTCCCGCTCGGTCACCTGTCGCAGGGTGAGGGCTGCTCTTGGGGGAAGGGGATGGGGTGAATGTCGTCACCTCCCAAAAGCACCTCTGCGTGGCCACCATGGGCTGCTCTCTGCCTGGCAGGCAAGGGCTGCTCTCTGATCTCTGTTCCACGCCTGGCAAGGTCCTGTAACTTTCCGGGCCTTGGGGTCTGCTCCCATGACCGGGAGTACAAGGAGCTGGGGACACAGTCTGGACGCTGGCACCAGACCCTGTTCTGCTGGCAGCTGGCTGAGGGACTGCCAATTGCCCCTGTCCCCTGCCCTTTCCCCACTCTCACTCTCCCCAACCGTATAATGGGGGTAATGATTCATCTCCGTAATCACGAACCCTGGGGCTTTGAAGATGAACAATAATAAATAATAATAATAAAGCCAAGCATGTGCCAGCACTTTGTATATTAGGAAATGTCATCTTTGCAAGAACCCAATGAGACGGGTACTGTTCCTGGGCCCCACTTCCCGGGTGGGGACCCTGAGGCCCCCGAGGTTATCGGGTTCTAATGAGGACTGGTGACACCATGACCTCACCCTGGTATGCATCTGGTAGGATGGCTCATGGGTGCCAGGGGCTGCAGAGTGGGGACAGATGGGGAGAAACCCAGGGAGGAGGTGGCAGCTGTGTTGTCGTCCTGAGGTGCGAGGTCAGCCTTGGGGCAGAGAGGACCAGGGAGTGGGCATTCCAGTCACTGGGAACAGCATGTGCAGGCATCTGGGGGGGGCTGCCATGCTTTGGGCCAGCCTGTCCAGGAGCAACAGGTGGTTTGATATGGAGGGATTTTGAGAGGAGACATGGGCCTCTTTGTGGGCACAAAATACCACGACTGGGGGGCTGAGACCACAGATGTTTGTCCCTCATAGCTCTGGAGATGGGTCGCAGCAGGGTGCCACTGATGGGGTCTTCTGGCTTCTCTCTGGGTCCTCCAGCTCTCTGGCGTCTCTCCTCTGAAGGGCACTGATCCCATCACGGGGGCCCCACCCTCACGACCCATCTAGCCCAGCTCACCTCCCCAGGTCGCCTCTGTAAGTACCACCCTGGGTGGTAGGGCTTCAGCAAATGAATTTGGAGGGGCACCCAGTTCAGTCCACTGCATGCCAGCTCTGGGGAGTTTCTGCAAAGACTCAAGGAGGCAGGGCCCGGGGGTGGAATATTTTCTCTCGGCTCCTAGGACCGTGGGGGCAAGCAGACTCTCAGAGGAAGGGTGTAAAAGGCACCTGGAGCTCTTCTGGAACAGTGAGTGGCCAAGGGGCTCCACTCCCTGGGAGGGGTGGACCTTCTGGAGCCCGCCTGGTGGACAGGGAAGGGGTCGGTGCCTTTACTTGGAAGAGGAGGGTCCCCCGAGCCTGGAAGCCATTCGCTTTAATGAATGCCTTCTCTGGGTCTTTCATCTGGGCTACAGTGCGGTCGGCTCCCCCTTGCTGGGCACTGGGAGAGGTGGGCTTTTGTCCCCCTGCTCCCCGTGAGGCAGGTCTCCCAAGAACCAGGTCTTGCAGGAAGGTGAGAGCACCTGGTCCTGGAGTGCTGGGGCCTTGGAATCAGCCTGGTCCAGCCCGCTGGCCACTTTCCAGATGACAAAACTGAGGCTCTCCTGGCATGTTCTTCAGGTGACTTGTTCAAGGTCACAGAGAGGCGGTGGTGGAGTGCGGCTGGCCCAGAGGCCCCCGAGCCTGGTCAGTTCCCCTGCATCAGGAATTCCTCTGGCCCCAGCTGTTGTCAGTGGAGGCTCTTCTCTCTCCTTGCCTCCCTCCTCTCCTCCACCCTTCCTTCCCACCTTTGGTCCTCTCCCCGCACCCATTTCCCTCCATTGCCCATCCCCCATCCTCAGGCCCCAGGGACCAGCCCTCTGCCTGCCCTGCCTTTGTGAGGAGCATGAGTGGAGAATGTAGGTCAGGGAGATGAATTGTGCGTTGAGGTGAGCAGGTGCACGACAGCGGCGGTGGGGGGTCGGTGTGCTACCTGATCATGAACCCTACATCCCTTCAAATGCTCAAGAGTAGGACTTGGGAGCTTGCGCCCACCGTGCCCAGAGCAGGTGCTCTCTCTTCCAGAAGGGGCAAGAGGGAGGGACAGGGTCTTTGCTCCAAGGCTGCCTGCTTGCCCTCGACCATCTCCGGTATCCATCCCTTCTCCCTAACAACCTGTCTCTAGTCTCTACAGCACCCCTCAGCCCCGGGCCTGGGTGCAGCGACTCCAGGAACACCTCGGTGGCTCACTCCCTTCCTCCATGCGGTCAGAGGGTCTCTAACCCTGACCATGCCCCAGCCCAGCTCCTGCCCCTCCCCCACCCCCAGAGCTCATAAGGCAAGCCCAAGCCCTGCCCCCGTGTGGGATGCAAACTATGCCCCCTCAGACCTCACCTCCCCCACCATCCCCCAGCCTCCATACCTGTGTTTGAGTCTTGCAGTTCCAGCCTAGCCACGGGCTCACTCCTTCACTCTGGAGCTAGGCCACCAGCTAGGTCCCCCACTTACACATCAGGAGATGCGCAAACCACCCAAACCTTTGTGCCTTTGTCTCCTGATTTATAAATTGGGGGGTCAGTAGCACTCCCCTCACATATAAAGAGCTTCAACAGGGCTTCCCAAAAAGTAGGCTCTACACAGGTCATTACGATGATGATGATGTGTTTTGGGGGTGGCTCACCTGGAGACCTGAAACACAGAGGTGCATTTCAGGCCCGTCTCGGCTTCTGCCCAGCACTGAGCCCAGTAGATGTCCAGCAAGGACTGGCTGAACAGATCAGTGAATGGGGAAGGATCTACTCTCTGGGACCTCTTAGTCCTACGGAGAGGACATGGCCCCAGGCAGTCAGATGAGGGACACAGGCCACCCTCATATGTTTCCAAAGGGCCAGGGTATAGACGGTTCAGATGTCTGCAGCCTACCAGGCAATGCTAGATAAAGGGAGCCCCTATCTGTGTGGGAACAGGAGATAAAAGACTACTTCTTGGAGAAGGAGTTGTCCTGATACAGCACGGGCAGTGCTGGGGCTCCCTCTCCTACCCTCTGTCCACTCTGCAGACTGGTTCAGCCAGGGGTGTCTCCCCAGCTGCCTGTTATGACCCCTGTGCTCTTACGGGGGGTGGGGGTTCTGCTGGAGAGCAGGGAAAGGGAAGTGTGCTAATGCCCTAGAGTCTCTGGACCAGGGAGCCAAAGGTGGCTGCCCTTTCAAGATTCCTGATGCCCACCTCTGCGTTCTGTCCCAGCTCACCGCACCACCCCGGTTGGGCCTTAGCACCCCCTTCAGCCCCACTGCCCTCAGATTTCACACACACATCCTGAGCACCAGCACCCGCCATGTCCTCGAATGCTCACACGAGCCGTCCAGGGGGATGGTAGGAGCTCCATTTTACAGATGGGAAACTGAGCCCTGGGTGTCGTGATTTGCCCAAGGTCACACGGTTAGCTGGTGGAACACCTGGGCTGGAGCCAAGAAAAAGCCCCCACCCATGTCACCTCAACCCTCCTGCAGCCCTTCACACCGAAGACATCATAGAGGCTTCCTTGCCTCAGTTTCTCCACCTACCCAGGGCCTTCTCTTCTTTCTCTGCTCTCCAGGCTATGGAGGGTTAATCCAGGCCAGCTCCAGGAACACTTGGGAGAAGACAAGTTATAAATAGAACGTATGGTGGCAATGTGCCAGTAGCCACCTTTGAGCCTTGGGGCACAGTTCTGGTGCCAGCTGTCTGCGAGGGTACCAGTGGGCAGCACAGTCTCCCTGAAGTTTGCCTGTCTGGGACGCGTCGCAAAGGTCATTCCGTCCCACGCGCTCTCCTCCCTTCCCTCCTGTGCATCTCGTTCCTTATTCTCCTTCTACAGCCTCTTCCTCCCCAGGGAGGCTGGGCTGAGGGAACCCTGTTGACTGCAGTCTAGGGCAGAGCCTACAATTGTTCTAGACCTTGGTTTGCTCAACTCCCTGTAACAGGCTAAATGGGGACCCCCAGCAACAGCAGGTTGAATCCTGGCTTGAGGAAATGTGACCTTATTTGGGAAAAGGTTTCTACATGTGATTAAGTTAAGGATCTTGATTTAAAAATAGAACCACCAGAGGTGCCCTGGGGGGCTCAATCAGTTAAGCCTCTGACTCTTGGTTTAGGCTCAGGTGCTGATCTCAGGGTTGTGAGATCAAGTCCCACACTGGGCTCAGCACTGGGCGTGGGGTCTGCTTAAGATTCTCTCTCTTCCTCTCCCTCTGCCTCACCACTCCCTGTCTAAGAAAAAAAAAAATAGACCTACCATAAGACCCAGCAATTTTACTTTTGGGTATTAATCCAAAGGAAATAAAGATACTTATTTGAAAAGATACCTGCATCCTTCTCCCATGCCATGTTCAATGTCATTTATAACAACAGAGACACAGAAGCAACCTAAATGTCCACTGATGGATGAGTGGATAAAGAAAATGTACACACACACACACACACACACACAGAGAGAGAGAGAGAGAGACAGAGAGAGAGGAATACTACTTGGCCATGAAAAAGAGGGAAACCCTGCCATTTGCAACACCATGGATGGACCTTGAAGGTATTATGATAAGTTCAGAGAAAAATAATTGTGTGATCTCACTTATATGTGGAATCTAAAATACAATAAAAAACCCCAACCCATAGGAACAGAGGACAGATTGGTGGTGGATGGGGAGGGTGTGAAATGGGGAAAGGTGATCAAAAGGTACAAACTTCCAGCTATAAAATAACTAAGTCCTAGGGGATGTCACGTAGAGCATGGTGGCCATGGGTAACAATACATGTTGAATATTTGAAAGTTGCTGAGAGATTGGCTCGTAAAAGTGCTCATCAGGAGGGAAACAATGTGTAACTAAGTGGTGACTTTTTTTATGTGTATTTCGAATGGTGGTTATTTTACAATGTATACGAATGTTGAATCATTAGGTGTCCCTGACACTAACATAATGTTGTCTGTCAATTATATTTCAATTAAAAAATGATTTTAAAAAGAGATAAGGATCTTGAGATGGGGGTGATTTAGATGATGGGGGGGGGGGCTCTGAATGCCATCACATGTGCCCCTGTGAGTGGTGAGGGAAAGGTGATGTAGGGGCCGAGGCAGGGATTGGAAGCCTGCAGCCACAAACCGGGGAACATCTGCAGCTTCCAGAAGCTGGGAGGGACAAGGAAGGGATGCTCCCTGAGAGTCTCCAGAGAGAGCCTGCCTGCTGACACCTCGAACTGGTCCTGGAGAGACTGATTTCCGACTTCTGACCTCTAGCACTGTGTGAGAACAAGAGAATCTCTGTTGTTCTAAGGTGCCTCATTTGCCATATTTGGTAACTATTTGTGGAAGGCAGAGGAGGACTTGGCCAGAGGGTCCCGAGAGAGAAGGGAGGTAGACTGAGGCATGGGTGGTTGCATGGGAGGGGGGACGGGGGCTTGAGAGCTCTTCGAGCATGAGGCTAGGGCCGATGGGGCTTTGCTGACACAGACAGGGCTTGAGGGGGAGCAGTGAGCACATTAATCAAAGGTGAGAAGAGCTTCCTATAACTCCTCCCCTCCCCTCCCTGCCCTCCCCTCTGCTCCCCACTGCAAAAAGTGGTAGAGATGTACAGGGCTGTGCATCTCAGATGTGGTGCGAATTAGCAGCACCTGGGAAATTTTAAATGTCCTGACATCCAGACTGTACCAAGACTCATGAAATCGGAGTCTCTGTGGCTGGCCTTACACATATTAGTAATTTTATTTTATTTTTTAGTACTTTTACTTTTTAAAGCACTTTAGGTGGTCCCAGCACGCAGGCAAGGGTGAGACCCCCCAGTCTAGGGTTCGAGAGCCAGGGCACCATGTCCTAGTCCTGCTCTGTCCACAACTTCCTGTGTGGACAGGCCATGGCTTATGTTCCCTGTTCATTGGCCACTTCTCCTTCCTATGGGGCCAGCATCCTGGTCTCCTGCTGGACCTGCCACCCCTTCCCCACTCTTAGGCTTTGTGAAGTGCCTGGGCCTAATCTACCCAGTTGGTCCTTGGAGCCAGCATGTGACTCAGGTCTGCACAGTCAGCACACTCTGTCTTCTTTAGCCACCAGAGGTTGGCTCTGGGACACACCCACCATCTGGGCACTTGGCCTGCTGTGATCAGCAAAGAGCCAGGTAAACTAGGAGCATGTGAGTCTGGAGGCTGCCAGGTGGACAGAATCTGGTTCAGCAGTAAAGGCAGCACAGAGAAGGGCAGTACTGAGTTGGAGAGACCTGAGCCCCTAGATCCAGCCAAGCCTGAAGGTGTACTGCGAGGCCTCTCAGATACATGAACCTGTCATTTCTGCTAGCATTTAAGTTTATGTGGGGCCGGCATCTGTCATAAGAGAAATAAAAGTGTCTTGCCTAAAACACTGTGTATCTCCCTCTGGACTCTGCTGTCTATCCACAGTGTGGTGAGGTCACTTAGTAATTCTTCAGAGTCCCTTCCAGCTTGAACAGTCTATATATCTTACCTCTCTGGCTAGCTCATGGACAATGTGCTTTCTCTGGCTTTGTCAGGTTGAGTGTAGCTCTGGGAGTCTGGGGTCCCATGTAGGGCTGCAAAGAGGCTCATCCTGGGGCTCTGGAGGCTGGAGGTGTAAGAGAGGTACAGAGGGACATGCTTTATTTGACAACGTAATTAATGAAACAAAACAGTCTTCATCATGGCTATCCTTGTACTCTTTTCCAAATAAGATCACCACCTACAGCTCCCAGGGATGAAGACCCAGTATCCTTATCTGGGCCACCATTCAGTGTGTTACAAGGAGTGGAGTCACTGTGGTAAAAATCCTGGGTATCTCTAGGAAGATTGAACTAAGGCACCCCTCCCTGTAACTTTGTGTGGAACTCAGCGAACTCAGCTCCCCTCTCACAGAGCTCAAGTCTGTCCATAGCCAGTAACTATTAGCTATTCCGCTCAGGTAAAACCTCCCTGTGGTGTCAGGTTTGCACAAAGTAGACCAACTGCAATTCCCAAGGCTCTGAAGCTGTCTGACCCTGACCAGATTCTGAAGATCATGACCCAGAGAAAAAACATACAGGCAGACAAAGAAACATGCTTCAGTGTCCAAGACGGATGTCACCGTAATTCCACCGCATGCATTGCTAACTGTGTCACCTGGGACAAGTCCCTCAACCTCATTCAGTCACCTGTCTTTATATGACAACCCCAGAGCCAATCACTGTGGCCAATGGGAGGCAATATGCGGATTGGCCAGACCTGGTCACATGTCCACTCTGGAGGGTAGGGAAGCATGATAGCCCTGCCCACCCACATAGACCCTCTGGGAGGACAGACTGGGTGCCCAGTAAATATTGAATTACTAATCTCAGCCCCTGACTCCACCCAGCAGGCAGCCCACCTTGGGAGGGACTCTCAGCACTTTCCTGTTTCCTCTCCAGGCTGATCCCAACAGGTGCACAGCAGAGCCCGGTGTGGAGGAGGCCAGAGGCTGGTCCGGCAGCCTCAGTATATTTGGGAACCTGCCTTCAACCAGGCGAGTCTGCTGTCAGGACTTCAGTTGGAACCTACCTCCCCTTCATCTCATCTCTGCCAGGATGCCCTGATCTCCATGTCCATGCTCACCAGAGGCCAGATGCAGGTTCAGATTCTCAGTTGTTTCTGGGGTCTTGTCCCATTTCTACCAGTGGCCCGAGCCTGGCCCCTCTTCCTGCCTCCCTCTCCCTCCCGTCTCTGGCCATCATGTGTCCCCCATGTAGAGAGATTAGTGTGCACTGGGGCAGCGAATTTTGCTTGCTGTAATGGATGCCAGCTTTCGCCAACCTCTACTAGGGGTGAGCCCCAGCACCCTTCCAGAAGGGCCCAGAAGCTCTCAGCAATCCCCTTCCAGCTCTATACAGGGACAAACTCACAAATACATTCTGGGCATCTCCAGCGAACTGTAGGTCCTCTAAACCTTGGCCTCCAGGTCATCCCCAAAGTCTGCCTCCCCGTATGGAGAATCTCCAGGTCATGAGCACAGGCTTTGGAAACAAAAAGTTCTGGGTTCACCTTCTAGCCCTGCCATTCGCTGGCTGGGTGACTGGGACAAGTGGCCGGCTGCCTCTGAGCCCAGGTTCCCCTTTGTAGAAAATGAGGACAGCATTTCTTTCTCTAGGATTGTCAGAATTACTGGGGGCAATGTGGGAAAAGCAGACAGCGTGTGCTCCATGAATGGTGTCTGGCACTCTCTCAAGTCTTGTTTTATGCTCTTAATTCATTTTATGCATTTTTATCTTGGGCTGGATAGTTCAGGATGGTTGAGCTCTCTCCTTGGGTTCGAATTCTCCCCCAACCCTCAGAGAATAGTTTTCTAGAGCATCCCGGAAGTGGATACAGGAAATTTTCCTAACAAAACAGAAATAGACTTACTTTGCCCAAGAAAGAAATGTGTCTTCCTTACACGTCTGGTGATAGTTTTCGAAGATGCTGTTGGTGTCTGCCTACCTAGATGCTCTGGGATCCCTCTTCCTGGGTATGTGTACCCGTCCCCGGGTTGCTGAGGGCGAATAATGCTGAAGGCACCCTGCCAGAGGGTAGCCCATGGGTGACTAGAGCCACTAACTCAGATATCAGGGAGGACAGGCTTCTGTCTGCACGAGGCGATTGATCAATGACTACATGGGCTGTGTCGTGTGTGTGTGTGTGTGTGTGTGTGTGTGTGTGTGTGTGTAGGGGCTGTGGAAACCCAACTCCCTTGTCTTAACATGGGACAAACTCTGCCATGCAGTTTACATTCCTGAACTCTCCACAGGATCTAGCACTTCATCTGAACCCATCTATTTGCCTAGCTCCTTGCCTTCCTGTCCTGCTTCCCTCTCCCTTTACAGACTTCTCAGGAGAGCCCTCCTTTAAAAAACCACTTGCATGCAAATCCCATCCTAGGCTCTGCTTCTGGAAAACCTGACCTAAGATAAATAACTAACCTTTTACTGAGCATGCACTACGTCAGACGCCAATCTAAGCGTTCAACCTATGCGAACACATCCAGTCACCTCACACCTCTGTGAAGCAGGCACTGGGAAGGCAGCTGCTGACATGTAGCAAATTCTCACTAGGGCTGACCTTTCGAACCAGAAGATAATTACAGAAATGATAGTGTGTGCCTTGCCGGGCTAGGTCATAGGCAATGCTAGGGGTTCTGTCTTGCTCTCTTGGGTCACCTTCGGGAGGGAAGCCAACTGCTATGTCATGAGGACACTCAAGCAGTCCTCTGGGAACATCATCTGGTGAGGAACTGAGCCCTCCTGCCAACAGCCAGCACGAACTTGAGAACTTGCCAAGCACTGAGTCTGCCATCTTGGAATCATATTCTCTAGCCCCAGGCAAGCCTTCAGATGACCGTGGCCCCAGATGACATCTCAAGAGACTCCAAGCCAGAACCACCCAGCTAAGATATTCCTGAATCTCTGGCTCCAGAAAGGGATCTTAAAGGTTTATTGTTTTAAGCCATGAAGTCTTTGGAAAACATTAAGTTTTATTATTGAATCTGTCACTGCTCTGAGTGACTGGTTGCTTGATTCCAAGGGGCCTCTGAGAAGCGGGTGAGATGGGTCTCAAGACCACCTGTTCAGGTGGAGAAGGGAAGGAGCATTTATCCCGTGGCTTCCAACATCCACCATCCAGGGGTTGCCTCATGGGCATAAACGTGTCTGAGCTTGTGGGTTGTGCTTACATGTGCACTGGGCAGGTCCCTGTGGGCACCCCGTGTCACCAAGGGAAGACAACTCAGGGCAGAAACAAGACACTTCCCAATGGTTGCACAGATTGGAGTCCATGCAGAACTGTCACCACAGCCATAGTTGGAGCAAGAGGCGGTGCCAACAGCAATGGACTGGGTGTCCAAGAGGTTTCCTACACACCGCTAATGAGATGTGGTGGAATCAGTGAGTGAGGGAGTGAATACAGGAGGGAACAGTCTCCACAGGGGCTGATCACCCACCTGCAAACAGTGCAATAAATATCCCCTCCCCGTCCACTGGTGGGATTCTGGCAGCCTGGGCAGAGTCAGGGATAGAGAGACACCCGGGCTGTGCTTCCAGATCTGGGTGGGATCCTCTCGCACTGTCACTCAGCTCTGTGTCCTCATCCTTCCTGAAGGAGAGGGGGCCTTGAGTCCTGCCAGTGAGCTCCAGGTAAGAGACAGGGACAAAGACAGACAGAGAGAGAGAGCGTTAGCCATCAGCCACCCCTGGCTCTGGGCAGGAGGCAGCATCGGGCTGGAGGAAGAGCCCACAGTGCCTTTTCCTGTGGGCTTTATCTTGCTAGAGCAACAACCCTGGCCTCTGGAGCCTGACAGGGAGATCACAGACCTGGAAAGTGTTCCACAGCCTGGAAACTGGACCAGAACAATCTTTTGCTGGGATGGGAATGCCCAGCTGGGTTTCTGAGAAGTGTCATGGCTCCACGGCCATATGGCTCCCCACTTTCCCCTCCCTTTCTTCACAGAGGAAAATTGGGCCCAAATGACAGCTCTCAGCCCCCATACAGCCCCCTGTGTCATACACCTCCTGTGTCATACATCCCCATTTTACAGATGGAAGAAGTGAGACCCAGAGGAGTGACTTATCCTGGAGCTGTGGCAAGACGGGGATGAAAACCCCTTCAGGGGTCTTTCCTATTCATGCCCAGAGAAGGAGTGGCTAAAATCATCAATTCTGTGAGGAAAATGGGCTGCAGCATGATTTTGAAAAGGGGAGTGGCCAGAGCCCTAGATCAGAACCCTGCAGATCTCTTGTCCCCGGGCTCTTGTCCCTGCTTGGGATCTGAGGCAAGTCATTCCTCACCCTGAGCCTCTGCTTTCCCTAGGGAAGGAGGGGTCTGGATTGCAGATGCACTGCTGTCCTTTGCCAGGAACCCTGGCTAGGAACCACAGTGGAGTGCTGCCTTGCATTTATTAAGCACCTACTGTATACCTGCCCCAGGCAAGGCAATCAGCAGAAGTGTTTTCTTGCTTCCATGACTCAGTAAGTCTGGTATGACCGAGCCTGCTTTACAAATGACGAAGCAGAGGTTCTGAGAGGTGACAGCTGAGCTAACTTGCCCAGAGACACTGAGCTGCTAAGGCCTAGAAGCAAGAATTGAGCCCAGGTCCCCCTTTGAGCCACTAAGCTACACGGCATCCTGAGGAAAAGGATTTTCTCTTCTTGAGGCTGCTGCTCATAGGGATACAGCAGTGAGTGCCATTTATGGGGCATCTACTCTTAGTCAGGTTTCATTCCAGGTGATTCTACGTGTTACACAAGTCTCTGGATAAGTGAAGACCTTTTCATTTGCAAGCGGAGAAATCCAGTGCAAACTCGGTCAGGCAAAAATATTGGCTTCCTTGATTGATATATCCTGGGATGGATCCCTGCATGGCCAGATCTAGGACTAAACCTTATCTTCTGTTTTCTCCATTCCACTCTGCGTGATTCCCTTCCCCGCCCTGTGCTGGAGCAGGGATTTTTTTACCCACGCGGCTGCCCCCAGACTTCCAACCCTCCGGCCTAGGGTGAAAGAGACTGTCACTCACCTATGTGCGTATAGCTCTTCCAGGGAAGGTTGCTGATTGGTTTTTCTCTGGAGCAGAAGCCCACCCTTCGCTCATCAGCATTTCCGGGACTGGTTGGTGTTTCCAGGGCTGATTGGTGTTTCAGGGCAGTGGGGTGTGTGCCTGGCCAGGCCCGTGTCACATGCCCACTCCGGAGGGTGTGGTGGGAGGAGCTGGGGTTCTGCAATTGGCCATCCTCTCCTCCCCTGGAATCCTTAATGCTGCGCACAGAAAAGACTGCATATGCCCGATTCAGTCCCATTAACCCTCACGCAACCCCAGGAGAAAGGCACATTTTGTACGTAAAGACGTAACGGGTCCAGAAGGATGAGTAAACTGTCCAGGTCACAACACCGGCGAGTGACTCACGCTAATGAGTATTGAGAGATGGGGACTCAGTTAAGCTGAATGGAGAAAGCATTAATTGAGCACCTCCTGTATGCCAGGCTGCACAGAGAAGCAGGAACCCCGGCCCCTGCCACCACGGTGTCTGCAATCCACCTGGGGAGACCACAGTTAAAGAACAACAGTGAATTTGAACAATAGGTGGGGGAAGCAGCAGAAGGGCTGTCAGGAGGCTGGAGGTGATTAATTGCTAAATGAGCGGCGCAGACAGTAATTGCTCGAGGAGTTCCGAGGCGAGCGAGAACTACGGGCTGCAGTCAGGAACGTGTTTCTGAGAGAGAGACCCTGAAGGACAGGAGGATTTGGGGTGGGGGGAGAGTCTCCCACGTGGGTCAAAGGGCTGGAGACCCAGGCACTCCTGGCTCTGCAGCCATGTGGCTTCGACGAGATTCCCCAGGCTCTATCTACAACAGGACACGTTCTCTTGCCTTTGCCCGTGGTCTCCTTCAGGTCCCAGCTGTGTGACCTTGGGCCAGGCGGTTCACCTCTCTGAACCTTAGGGTTTTCATCCATAAATTGGGAGATAAGATTCCTGCTCTGCCTACCTCACGAGACTGTGTTAAGAATGGCATGAAATTTTGTGCATAAAAGTACCTTGGGAAGCATAGTATTTGTAAATAGAGTGATGATTATGGATGGAGAACTTCGATGCACTTATTTTTAGCCTGGGGGGCTCCGAGCATGTGTCAAGGGAGGCTTGCTGTCCCCCTATTGAGCCCCATGCTTTATTTTAGGCTGACATAGTGCATAAAGTGACCGGAAGCCAAAAACACCTGCTTCCCAAACATGGTACTGCCCCTTAGTGCTGGTCGCGCTCCAGCACTCACGCCTCTAAGACCCAGCTCCAGGATTAAAAGGGGGCACATAAACTATGCCTGTGCCTGATTTAGAGGAGGTTAACTTATTTCAAACGCCCTTTCCCTTTGGGGGTGCCTTTCTCAAAGCACTTCTTTTATGCTCAGAAGTGACCCAGGGCCAGGAAAATGAACTGGGATTGGCCAGATGGCCTGATCCAGGCTGCAGGACGGCGGTGGCCCTGGTGGGCAGAGCAGGCGGTCCTGGGGCGGGCGTAAGGCTTGAGAGTGGGAGGGGGGATGCGTGTACCCCTCGCTTTCACCGGGGTCAGCACACCATCCACACCATCGCTCTGGCCGCATCTTGCCCACAGCTTATTTCTGTGCTCCTCACAAGCTAAGAATAGTTTTCACATTTTAAAAGGTCTAATTAAAAGTAAAAAAAAAAAAAAAGACCGCGCTGCCCGGACTCATGCAGTGTACAAAGTTTAAAACATCCCTCTCTGGTTCTTTCCAGGGAAAGTGGGCTGACCCCTGACCCCTTCTGTTGTAAACACAGAGAACCCGCTTGTTCTTGTTCTTCTCAAATCCGACATTTAATGAGTCTACCTGGAGGCTCATCGTAGAGCAACCCGAGGTTGTCTCTGACCAAATAAAGGTTTGGGGAAGGTGTGTCTGTCAAGCCCCAACCACAAAAACAGAAACGGCTCCAAGTGTTTGAAATGGGGCGGGAGGGGCAGTGGGGGAGGCTTCATACAAAGACTTGGCATCTATCTGCAGGTGACGGGAGAGCTGACCCAGGAGGGGAAGGTGCCACTACCCCTGGCTCGAGGGATGGGGGCGGTGAGACTGGACCCAAGGTCCTGGGTCCTGGGGAACCTGGAAGCTCAGCCACCCCAACCAGTGGGAGCTAGCAAGCGCCCTGTGGGACGGGCAAGTGAGGGGAGGGGTACCTCAACTTCTCCCTTCTTCTGTCCTCTAATTTTCCAATGGTGCTTTCTCTGGGCTACACCCGGCCACAGCCAGTTCCCACGGGAGTCTCTGAAACATCCCGCAGCTCCTGGCAGTCCTGGGCTTTTGCTGGAACTGGAGGTAGGGTGCGGGGGGGGGGGGGGGGTGTGTAGAGGGAAGGACACACAGGCCAGTGGAGTCGGCCAGGAGGGAGAAGCAGACGCTGCCAAGTCAATCCCTCTGATGGCCACTGGCAAGGCTAAATGCCCAGGGCCATAAAAGCCTGTCTGTGTCAGGGGAGGAGAATTTGCACAGTGTCTAAGTTCACTGCCGCACCCGCCTTGGCAGCAGGCATCCTGTGAGATGTGGGACCACGTTCATTGCCGTTTACTTGTGACTTGAATTCAGCTTCTATTTAATGAGTCCGAAGCGGTCTTGGCCTTCCCACTTCCTGCCTGCCTTTCTCAACCCGGCATTTCCTCTTCTTTGCCGTCATGGAGGTGAAGACAGTAACCCAAGTTCAGACGTTCCCTGAGCCCCTTCTTAACCTTCCCATTCTCGGGTACCAGGTCCAACTACCTTTGTGACCCAGGTCCTGTGGGCACACGGTTGGTACCATTGTTTTTCTTTTTTTCCATTCTATTTTTAAACACACTAATAAATCTAGTGAGGGAGAAAACTTTCTACCACGGCTGTAAATAGAAACTCGGAATCATATGCCATCAATATAAATAAATACCATGAAGCGGAATCATGTTAATTAAATTCTGGCTAGATCCTCCTGCTTTGGCAAAGGCTGTGAATATGAGGCTCTTCGTTAAAATGGAAATTTGTTAAAAATAAAACGGAGAGGTGTTGCAGAGTAGCACCAAGGGGAGAGTTTTTCCTTGATGTGATCAGAGGGCCCGAAACAGAGCTGGAAAGGGGTTAGGTCTCCCTCCCTGAGTGTTTTTAGGCTATCGGGGCCACTGATGTCACTTCTCTATCCACCTGAAATCACACGGATATCACACGAAATCTGTCCCACCACAGGGCTACGTATCACACCTTGGGGAACCCAGCATAAGGGCACCCTTATTCCCAACCCGCTCTGTTAATCTTTCCTCTAAAATTTTATTAGCCATTCTCCCACGTTTACGCTGGTTCTTACCTACAAGTCAGCCGTTTTTATGCTTCTTAAGGCTTTGAAATTTCTGTCGAAGTAAATGAATGTTCAAAGACACTCCACGTTCTTTGATTAATTAAACCAATACCCAGAAACGAGGGAAATTCCTGTAAATACTTTATTCATGGAACTAGGGCAGAGAGAGCTCATGTTTACTCCTCCACCTTATGAAAATTCCAAGTTTGTTTTTTTTACAAACAACACTCTAATGATTAAGTTTTCAACAGTTACTTATAAATAGTTACAACTTACCTGTCATCTGTATCAACATTTATAAATTAATGACATGGTTTTTATGCTATTACCGATGTTCGGGGATGTTTGTCTTCCTGGTGGTAAGCTCAGCTAAATTTTAGGGAAGTCTACCTACATTACGAGTGGGTGCACACGTATGTATAATATAATATATACTATATGAGACTATAATGTTACATATTGCAAATGACACATTGATATTATACATATGTATATTTCTTAAGTATTTACTAAATGTCAGACTCTCTCTAAGGTGCTCTATCCACACTTCATCCTCACAATAACCCCATGAGAGAGTACTATAACAATTCTCATTTTTCCATAAAGAAACTGAGGATCAGAGAGGTCAAGTCACTTGCCCAAGGTCACAGGCTGCTAAGCATCAACACCAGGAGTCAAGCATGTCTGACCCCAGCACCAACCGTCAAAAGCAAAGAATGCTTTTCTCATTTTCCAATCCCTCCTAGAGAGAAACGGAGGCCGAGGGAGGACCAGCCTCGCTGTGGTCCCACTGCCACTGCCTGAATCTGGGGAGAAGTCAGCTCCCACCTCCTGCTACCCTTTCCTGGGCCCTCCTGATTCTTGCACATCCCAATGCCGGACAGCGCCATGGCTGTCTGTCTGGTCAACCACACTGGCAGAACGGCCACCGTCCAGCTGAACCCACTGTCAGCATTCCTCCTAATTCTTCTCCCTTTTCTTCTGAACAGAGCATGGAGCTTCCCTTCCATCCCCACCCTCTGGGTCCTAATGTGATTATCTGTGTAGCAGAGAAACATATAAATGTACATGACTTTGAATTATGGGGAGTGCCAGGATAGGCTGTATTTAAAACAACAACTCTATTACTCAGAGCTCGAGAAGGCCAGAATAGCATTATCAGGAGGCCTTCTGCTGACGTGTGCTGCGGGATTCCATTGGCTGATGTTTTAGGTCGATTATCCCTTCGTTCAGATCCAACTAGTAATTAGCGTGTGGCCTACGAGGTGCAAGGCCCAGGGCTAGGCCTGTGTGAGGGGCGGGCACGAACAGAAATAAAACTTTCTGGTCTCGAGGGACTTCCTGCTTCCTTCCCGCACCCCCTCTTCCCCCCTCTTTGCTTTGTCTTTCTTCCTTGCCTCCCCATCGCCTGCTTCCCTTATTCCAACAGATTTGGGGTCCTATTATGCTCTGGGCACCCTGCTAAGGTATTCACACAAAGATAAAGCATGATTCCTTTTACGAAGGAGCTAATAAATTACTATGGTTGGAGGTGTGGGAGCTGGAACGGTCCTTTGTAATCACGCCAACATCTTGTTTTCGAGGGGGACAAGCAGAGTCACCAGAGGAGTGAGTGGCCTTCCCCCAGGTCACACAGTTGGGAGGGCAGCAACTTGGGATTAGAATTCTAGAATTCTAGAATCTTTAGACATGGCTCTTTCTATCACAGTGGGCTCAAACCACATAGTGTGGCCATGCGGGTACACGGCCGAGAAGCCTGGGTCCAGCCAGCCAAGGCCAGCTGATGGCAGAACAGTTTCCTGGGATGGGTCCTAAAACAGGAACTCCATATGTGACCCAGTGGTCACTGACCCCATCTTGCTCCCTCCTCCCAGACTTCCCTGCCATGGTCCCCTGAGGACCTCAATAGGAATCGCAGCCCCCTCTAAGCACAGCTCCCTTTATCCCTACCCCTGCGCCCCAACCAGGCCCACATTTGAGCAATGAAAAGTCCAGGAAGAATTTCACTGCAGTAGGTGAGCTGAAGGTCATGACTGCAAGTGGCGTGTGGCCTTGGTTTTCATGGTTACACCTGCTGCTCTGAGTCCTGTCCCCCGCGGGGGGCTCAGTCCCTCCCTCTTGATGTCCAGGTCTGATCCTGCAACCCAAATCCGAATGCTTTCTGCAGCATCCATAAAAAGGTTTTCTGACCCCTCAGATTCCCAGAAGACACAGCTATTATGGAGTTCCCACTGCATACAAAGCTCCCTGAAGCACACCAGCAGGGAGACCCCAGGCAACTCAAGGAAGCTCTCTGTACCTCGTGCCTCTCTTTGGAAAACAGGCCTATACTCAGTACTTGCCCACCAGGCTGTCCTGAGGACAATGATGGTGAGCACACGGGCATAAGTACAAGCTCTGAGGCGTGTGCAAGGCCATGGTGTTCAGAGAGAAATTAGCTATGGTCCCTGGCCGGCGGTCACACTTGTTGCAGAGCCTACAGAGTCCACTGTGTCTGGCCTACCCCTTCCTGCCCCGAGTGCCAGTCAAGCACCGTGCCCTGCCGTGTCCCCGTCCCTAGACTGGGTGGCTGCCATGTCCCTTGGGAAGGGTCACCATCTGATTTGCCAGAAGGATTCCTGCTCAGGTTCAGTCCCTCACGGCTGGTGCCGGCAACAGTAGGAGAAATCAGGCTGAGTGGTTTCCAAAGGTTATCCCGTTGAGTCTGCATGCCAACCCTATGAAGCAGATGAGAACATGACCTCTGTTTTACGGATGGGGAAGTGGAGGCTCAGAGGGGTTAAGGAATTTGCCCAGTGCCACACCGGTGCCGAGTGGCAAAGCCGGGACCCTGGATCCTCAGGCCACCCTCTCTCTCTTCTGTAAAGGAGGTAGTTCCCATCTTGCACCTTTTCTCATCCCAGTTGGCTCCCTGGAATGCTGTCTGCTCCTGTCACACTGCACCCCTGCAGCAGGGGTGAGGGCCGTCCTCCAGGCTCTCTGGATCTGACCTCTCTCAAGCTGAGGAGTTTTCCAAACAGGCATCTGCTCTGACCTCCTCCTGACCTTGACCCCCTGGCCTTCCCTCTTGCATCTTGAGGTCCTTCCTTCTCGGATGCAGTCGCACTGTCGTGGGACTCACTCCCGCTGCCCTTTCTCCAGACGCACCGCCCTAGGGCCCCCGCCTTTGCAAGCACACACCTTCAGCAGCACCCATGTGGGCCTGCGGGGCTCTCAGCCTGGGGTTTCCGGAACACCAAGGAATGGGGAGAGCCTGGGTTCCGGGCACCCCAAGCCCTGTCAGTTGGTCCCCAGGAAAATGTTCCTTGGCCAAAAGCCCCAGAGAACCCCGACATTGACAACTCCTTGAGAAATCCCAGGATAAGCTAACTTTTCCCAGATGTATTTGACAATTGGATTCTTTTTTCTTTCCTTTTTTCCCCTTTGTGACTCCAGGTAACATGTTAGAGAACTTCCAGGGCCAGCCCTGATGGGAAGCAGCACACTGATCTCACCTGTTCGAACTGTCCCCACCTCTGCTGACGAATTCAATTAGTCCTTCAAGGTCCCATTGGAAGCCCACCCCTTCCAGGAAGCATTCCTTGATTCCTTCAGCTAGACACCATCTTTCCCTACTGGGAGCCTTAACGCCAAGGAGTTTTGGGAGCAACTCTGCCACAGACGCCGGGTGGCACAGAGCCCGAGACAGACTCTGGAGTCCCATGAGGGTTTGTGTCCCGATGTTACGCTCTGAGGTGCTGGGTGACCTAGGACATGGTTACTCAACTTCTCTGAGCTCCACGTGTAACCGCGTCCTCACCTGCACCGCGGGATGGTAACAGAATCCGTCGGTGGTGTTTTCACAGGAACAGCACATGGGAACGCACGGCACATAGTACGCAGTTAATGAGCGGAAGTTGCTACTATTACTGTGGTTCATGACATTAGCGCCATCAAGAATGTCGAAGCCTGTGTGCTGAGTTGAGCTGCAATCTGTGCCAGGACATAAAGGGCCGCTTGGAGGGCGACCTTCTCTCAGAGGCTCCCCTCTGCCTCCTGTGATGGGCTTGGGGCCGAGGGATGCTCTGGCACATGAATAGTGGATGGGGTGGCTCGTGCCTTGAGTCAGCTCCAAGAAGGAGGCTGAGTTGGGAGACAAGAGCAGGGAGCTGTCAAGGCCTCCCTCCCTCCCCGCTGGGGTAGGAAGCCCAGAGGCCGGCTTGGGGTCAATGAGTCTCTTCTTTCCCTGTAATATTCTGACAAATAGACTCTCCCTACCCTGCTCCTCCACGGATCCTCTGGTCCTTTCTCTGGCTGCTTCCTGCCTGGTGGGGACCTCCGAGCAGGCCATTATTCCTTAATTACCGGCTAAACGCTCTCATTTGTTCTCTGTTTGTCAGCTGCGAGCCCCTGGGCCAGGGCAGCGGAGAGAACTTGGAGATGCCTCATGGAGCTCTGGCTTCAGGGAGGAAAGCTGCCCGCATGTCCTTCCTCTCTGAAGACGGAGTGGCTCCCGGAGCTGGGGTTGGCCGCGCTCCCCGCCGCCGTCTGCCCTTCTGTCTTGGCTCTCCTCCTTGCTTTTCTCTTTGTTGTCTTTCCCTGTCTCGGTCTTGGCCTCTCTGCTCCCCCTCGCCTGGTGCGGTCAGATGAACCTGGACCCCGCACGCGTGAAAGCCCGGATCTGAACTCTGGTCTCCCTTTGGCCAGCCGGGCTACTGGACGTCCGCATGGGGACATGCAGGATGGGTGGAGCGGCGGCGCGGACTTCACGGCCGCTCGGGGAGGAGCAGGCAGGGGCGTATTGCCCACTGTGGTTGTGTGTGTTGTGCAATGACTGACTGTAATTACAGTTTCGTCCCAAGCAGTGGTCCACACAGATGACATAGATCCAGGAGGCGAGAGTTCTGCCTTTGCAGTAATGCTGTTGAAATGTCTTCTCCGTGTTCTTCTCCCTGGGTGGAAAATCAGCTGGCTAAGAAATAGCTAATCCACGGTGCAAGTGCGCCCACGGCCAGGGGCTGGTTGGTTGGGCATCCCGCCGGGTCAGGAGGAGCACTGAAGCTGCTGCAGTTTGGGTTCTGTGGGAAGCCAGCGGCGGGCGGGTGTGTGGGATGGATCTGAGGGGCTGCTCGCGGGACCAGCACCTGTGGGAAGGTAAGGAAGGAAGCAGGACTGGCCAGAGGGAGAACCTGAGCTGGAGCACAGTCCCCCATGGCCTTGGCTGGCCAGAGCTGGGATGCCTCTTCAGAGTCTGCCCATGTTGGGTGTGCTGGGCCTTTCTTCCCGTGTACCCACCAGTCGGGGGTGCGGGCCACCCTGCAAGGGGGCCAAGACTTGGGAGAGGTGACACCTTTGCCAAAGGCACCCCTGAAGGGGGCTGACTGTCAGGGTTTATCTGCAGATAGCCTTCCCAGCAACTGGGACACCAAGCCTTTGCTCCTTCCTGAGGACTGGCCTGGAGGCACATTACAGAGATAACTACAGAAGTTCCTAGAATGTCTCGTCTCGTCTAGTCCCGACCCAGCCATGCTGGGACCCAGTTCTGCTTCTGCTGACTCTGGTCCTCCCAGCCCCACTTGCTGTTCCTGCATCTTTTGTCTTCAGGGTCCTGATCCGCCTGTCCCCTCCTTCAGACTCAACCGAGACACAGGACGTGGCTTCGAAGGACCCAAGCCTTTTTCTAACCTTGCCTCTTTCGGCTTCACCCTACCTCCAGTGACCCCTCTCTGGAGAAAGGACGTAAGCGCTTTCATCAGTCAGCTCCTGGATTCTTGCTCTTATGGAAGGGAGCCATGTCACCAATCACACAAAGCAGCAGATAATGCAAAATCATTTACCTTCAGTGGTGTTACGTGATTATAAGAGGGTGGGAGAAGCATGGTGGGATTAAGTGTGTGCCCCCTGGATTCTGCCCACCTGAGTGTGTCTCTCAGCTCTACCACTTGCCAGATGCACGACCTTGAAAAAGTAGGACACCAGGCTGTGCCTCAGTTTCCTCATCTGTAACAAGGTGGGTTTAATAATGGTACCTATCTTGTACAGCAGCTGTCAGCATTAAATGAATCATTACAACACATCAAGCCCTCAGAACGGTGGCTGGGCCACAGAAACTGCTCCATAAATCCCAGACAGTAGCCAGTGGACAGGGCATTGGAGAAGGGGACCCAGCCCCAGGGATAGTCCTACCTCCCCAACACAAGTGCATTTCCTCTAAAGGACAACAAACAGCATGAACTCTGTCCACTGTTGTCTGCCAGGCCTCCTGGCAAGTTAAGGGCCTCAGTGCACAAAGTCCAGGGATTCTGGGGTATCTGTCTTGAACCCCGCAGGGCAGCAGAGAAAAGGCTGAAGGAGCCAGCGAGAGGAAAATCTGCATCTTGAGTCGCCTTCAACAGGCTCATGTACTTGGGGGGTGGGGGAGGGTGGACAATCAAAGTGAGGTTGTTCTCCCTGCTCTGGAACACTCCTTTCGTATCTGTGAGGCAAGGGGTTCCTGACCAGGCTCTAGCTGGCTTTAGGTCTTGGTGGATCTCTGGGCACAGAGGCCGTGGATCCCAGGGGCCAGCAGATGGCACCCTCTCTCCTGTGTCCGCCCTCGGGGCAAGGTTTCCCAACTGGCAGACCCTCAAGGACAGGTCTGAGGATCTCTAAGGCCGCTGCAGTGAGGGGAGTCCTTGAACCCTGAGCATCTCTGCTCTCCCCCACCATCCCTCCCTACCCACCTCTCCAAGCCCCAGCTCTCTGGCTCTCATCATGGCAGATGGGGCTGGCCCTACGCCCTGGAGATGGAGGTTGGCCCTGCTTTTCTGTCTGACCCCTGTTACTCTGGATCTGCGGTATTTCGCAGACACCGTCCTCATGCCCAGGTCTGCACTGCAGGGCTTGGCGAGCAACAGGACCAGTCGCCGCCTCCCCATCCCCATCCCGACCATCTCCTGCTGCAGGTGCATGGCGCTCTGAGATGCCACACACAGTAAAGCAGCCGAGGGAGGCTAAGCAGTGGGGTAGATGGGAAGGAGCTCCTGCAGCCTGGGGTCCTGTCTGCGGCCCCAGGTCTTTCCTGGAGGGGCTGGGGTTTGCTGGGAGCTGGAGGTGATGCTCTTTGAGTCACAGGAGATGAGGAAGTGGAAAGCGGCCCTAAGACATAAGGGCGTGGATAACTTCACAATTATTACCCAGCATTTACTCTGTGCCAAGCACGCAGCGAACCTACAGCCAATGATGCAGGTACTATTACCACGAGAGAGTCAGTGATCCGAGGTGAACGCATTTATTGAAGGTCACGCAGCTAAGAAGTGGCGAGAGCATCTGCCTGACTTCGGAAGTGAGTTAGACCATGGGATGCTGTGGGGAGGAGCCTCGGGCACGAGTCAGCCCCTCAGTTCTCTTCTGTCCCCAGACAGCAGTCCTGCAACCTTGGGCAAGGCACTTCCTCTCCCTGGACCTCAGTTTCCCCATTTGAAAATGGAAGCATTGGGCTAGCATGCTCTCGAAGGATCCTCCACCGTTAGGAGTCCACGAATAGACTTTCCCTGGCATTAGAGCTTTTTAAAAACTGTGTGCAAGAACTCGCATATGGGCAAGCCCGGCCTTATGTACAAATGAAGTAGGTGGCAGCCTGCACGGTGTGAACAGTGCTGCTGGGAGGGGCCCTTGCCCGGAATATCTCCGTCGTTCATCCTGCTGCCAATGCGCCTGGAGTCCCATCGCTCTAGAGTCGTGCCTCCTGCGCGTCCCTATCTCCCGACGCCAGGACCTGGGTGGGCGGTGGAGGGCGGGTGGCTAACAGGTTTGGTCCTCTCCTTCTGGGAGGAAGAGTGCTTTCGTTCTGATGAGCATGGAAACGAGTTTGCATTTCCTGAGTTCAAAATAATTCTCCTCTGGGTAAGAGAAGGCTGCCCAACGCCAGCTGGGAGAGCAGGGGCCCTTCTTCCTTCAGTTCACCGGTGGGGAGGGCAGGGAGGAGGGCGGGGGAGCACGCTGGCTGCTTTGGGAAGCATCCCTGGTTTGGGGTCCAAGTGGACCTGGGTTCGACTCCTGACAACTGGTAACCTTTGGGGTATGCTCTGACTACCCCCCCCCCATGCCAAGTCCCTCACTTCTCTGCGACTCAGCTGCTAGAATGCCTTCTCCCAGAGGAGGTGGGAGCCAGCCCGGCACCAGCCCGGCACCAGCCCCACCAAATGAGCATGTTCCCAGGAGGTGCCTGGAGGCTGGCACCGGGGAAGTGCCATACCTCTCCCCTGGATCCTTCTGGCAAGGCCAGCTCTACACCTCTCCCCTCCCTTTCAACAGTCTGTCAGCTGCTGATGGACGGGAAGCTGTCATCCACTTCCCACATCCAACACCGCCACCATGTCCTGCACCAGCCCCCTCCTGGCTCCAGGAAGCTGGGAAGCCATTCCTGATGAGGAAGTACCCTGGAACATCTGTGAACCACAGCTAGCAATAACGCCTGCCTGGCACAGCTCTGCCACATGGGTGTGGTAATATGCTGGCACGGAACGGGGGCTTGATGTGTCTTGGTGACACCCCAACCATTTCTGTTAAGGCTTCGGTGTTTTTGAGCTAAAGACAAACCTGGGGATCGGGCCAGATGGGGACCAGGTCCTTACTCCCCATAACTTCCTGGTACACTTTGGCCCCAGGGACCTCCACAGAAGGCAAGCACCACAGTCCCTAAATGACAGGACTATGGCCGCACGATCCGCGAGCGGCACACAGTAGGTATTCAACTGATGGTGCCAGACTCAGGAGAACACCCAGGTGCCTCCTGGGGCACCTCTGGCCTTTAGGGGGTCTGGCTGGTCTCTGCACTGCCGTCTGACCTCATCCCTGCTACATTCCCTCTGGCTCATCTGCTCCCTGTTCTTCCTGGAACATACTGGGCATGCTCCTGCCTCTGGCTTTTAGCCCTTGGGGCTCCTCTTTCTGGAAGGCCTTCCCAGATATCTCACTCCCTTCCCAACTCTTTATGTGTGACCTCAGCAGGGAAGGCTTCCCCTACCCCCAATACCAAGGACCCAAGGGAAATGAACACCTCCCTCCCCCACTGACCTCTCTCTTCCACCACCCTGGGTGTTTCTTTATCTACTTAGGGTGAAAGCCAAGTTGCAGGGGTGGCAATTTTCACAAGACTTGCTGGCTGTTGTACCCTCAGCCGTTAGAACAGCGCCCGGCACATAGTAGATGCTCAGTAAACATCTGTGGGATGAATGAATGGATCCATGAATGAATACACGATGGGTGAGAATTTGCTCAGATTCATTATTTCCCAACACGAGTGCTCCAGATCTCCAGGGTACCAAAGGCTGTGCAGGGATTCCAGAGTTATTCTCAATGGCTCAAAAAGAGTAAAGGAGACCAAGTATTTACCTGGGATTAAAGCCACACTGACAGTAACTTGATAAATGAAGTGCGTGCCATAATACTTCATTCAGTAAACATTAACTGAGCACCTACTGTAGGCGAGGCACAATGCCGGGTGTTAAGATTACGGCACTGAGAGACACAGAGTTTGTGCCTTTTGGAGCTCACAGTATCCCTGGGGAGTGGACAACTTGCATGGAGTGGGGTCCTGGGTGCCTGCATTGACAGGCTCTCTGAGTCTGCTTTGGATGGTCCTGCATTGAGAGCAAATCTCTGCTGTGCTCCGCCCGGAGAGGGAATCTTCCCTCAGCCAGCTACACCCCAGCCTCCATTTCCTGTCTACAAGGTGATCCTTAAGACCCTCTCCAATTCCCATATTCCGTAGTTTACTGGGAAGAGTTCAGAGACACAGAAGCATTGGGTGCTCCTGTAGGAGGCCGGGACACGGAGGGACAGCTCACCACTGGGGTCAGATGAGGGTAAGCTGAGCCCCAGGCCCTCCCTGCTGCCCTCTATGAGGGGAGAAAGCTCTTTTCCCTCATCAGCATCCTGGCACGGCATGCCCGGAGCTGTTTTCCCCCAAGTGGTGAAAGCCAGGCTGAGTGCCAACTTGTTAGGAATAGCTTCCCAGCTTCCTGGAGCCGGGAGGGGTCTGGGTGAAGGACGTGGTGGCAATGCTGGGTGGGGGAAGAGGATGACAGCTTCCTGTCCATCAGCTGCTGACAGGCGGCTCAAAGGGAGGGGAGAGGAACAGAGCTGGGCTTGCCAGAAGGATCCAGGGGAGAGATGGCAGCATTTCCCGGGTACCAGCCTCCGGGCTTCTCTCAGGAACATACCAGCTCAGTGCGGATGCTGCTGGGGGCTGGTTCCCACCTCCCACATTCCACAGCCCGTGGGTGCTGAATCCCACAGTAAAGGATTCGCCTTGGGGAGGGAAGCAGTCAGAGAAAAGCACGAAAGATCTTCATGGGAAGGGGGTGACTGTCTCTATAGAGCCCCATCCCCCCCCCCCCCAAAGCAGGAAGTATTTAAGTCAGATACCAAGAAGGACATCCTGACACGGCCAGAGCTTATATCATCAAAGAGGAGTGTGGATACCTTCCTGGAGATTGTCCTTCCTGATTCCTGAATCATCTGTATGAATTCTCATTTGTTCATTCATTCAACGTTACTTAGCTTACTATGGGCCAGGGCTGAAGGCTGGGGAAATAGAGATAAGTAAGACAAAGTCCTTTCTCTTAGGGAGTGAGACAGCTAACTGTTTAACACGCTGAAGCTGCTTGCGCCATCAAAGAGGGGCTGATGAAGACAACAGGAGTTAGAGGAGAGAGGAGAGATGACATTGGGGCCAGGAGGATCCCAGGAGGCTTCCTGTAGGAGGCGGAATCTGCGCTGGGCCCTGTAGAATGTCATATACCCTGGAGGAAAGGACAATATGCACGAAGACCCAGAGGCGGGAAGGTGCCAGGTGCAGGTAGAAGTGGCAGGGGCACCACATGGCCGAGGGAAGATCTGGATGTCAGGGAAGCCTGGGTCACCTGACCCACATCTGATCAATCAGTATAGTCCCTTTTTCTGGCTACAGGATTGCGTCCAGAATGGCACGTGATCCAAGCTGGTGCAATGAGAATCAGCCATGGGACCCCTGCATAATCATCTCCATAGCTCATGTTACTTACAACCAAGGGGATCTGTCTTAGCTTAGGCCGCTTCGAACAGAACACCATTGACCCAGTGGCTTACACAACAGACCTTTATTTCTCCCAGTTCTGGAGCTGGAAGTCCTAGATCGGGGTGCCAGATGGTTCTATCCCTGCAAGAACCCTCCTCCTGGCTTACAGGTGACTTGTCTCCTCACATGTCCTTACCTGGCAGAGAGCAGTGAAAGCTCTGGTCCCCCCATCCCGTTATGAGGGCACTAATCCCATCATGGGGGCTCTACCTCCACGACTTCGGCCAAACCCAATTATCGCCAAAGGTTCCAGCTCCAAATGCCATCCCCTGAAAAATGAAGGCTGTAACATCTGAACTGGGGAGGGACACAAGCCTTCTGTCCATACCAGGGTTATCTTACGCAATGCTCTATTGGGGGATAGGAGATGGGGAACAAAGAGATGTGGGCTTAACCTCCAGTCTGTCCCATACTCACTGAGTAGTCTTGGACACACTCCCTGCCTCCCTCTGGGTCTCAGTTTCTGTGAGTGTAGAATAAGGAACCCTAGCGAGATGAACTCTGAAGCCCTGCCAGCTCTTCCACTCTGACGTCATCATCTCTCCGGCCACCTGCTCTCCAGCCTTGATGCCGCCATCTTGTGTGGGGGCGACGGGGGTGGGAGCGGTGGGGTGGGGCTGGATTCTGCAGAATATCTGATCACCTTGCCTGCACTTCCATGCAGTAACAAGATTGGGGACACATTTTTTTTTTTGGATGAGACTTTGCATCTGGAAAGGAGCTGAAAGCCTGCCAGGCTGTCAGGCTCCAAGAGGCCAGGCACTCTGCATGTCCCGCAGCACAGCGCAGCCTGAGCCCAGGATGTAGAGGCCCGGGGACTCTGGCTCTCCCGCCGTCTCCCCCATCTCTGTTCTCCATTAAGACCAGGAAGTTCATTATTTCCCTGACTGGCTTTTCTGGCAAGACTCAAATTAATTTTCCATCTCTCCCCCTCTCCCAAGCCTCGCAATCATTAAATGCCAGGGAAAGTTAAATAAACAGCTGATTTACAGACGCATTTTCTTTCTTTCTTTCTTTCTTTTTTTTTTTTTAAAGCTGGAACCTCTATTAATCAGTTGTGCCGAGAGCAGCCTGATGAAGCCGTTGGTGCGCCCTTCAGATGAGCGAGCTTGGGGTCAGGGGGCCTAGAGACTGGCAAGAGGCTCCTCATCAGGAACTAAAAATAACACAGGCTCTGGCTGCTCCTCTGCCCCTCCCCCCAACGAGGTCCCAGGCTAGGCCTTTTCTGTGTGGAGGACTAAGACAGGCCTGTCCCCACTCCCTGAGTCTCCCCACTGCTCTGAGCTGCAGGGGATTTTTGCGGATAATGTCACTCAACTTCACCACTGTATAGAGACTCAGAGAGGGAAAGGGAATTGCCCATGGTCACACAGCAGGGCTGGGACCAGAACCCTGAATCTTAGTTTGGGGATAAGGGAGAAAGAAGCTTCCAGAATGAAATGTCTTGGAGAATCAGACAAGAAAAGAAAGCACATGGCATCTCCTGGCACCATTGGATGGCCGCAGAGAGGTCATGCACGGGTTCACCTGGGCACACAGGTGCATGGATACATATTCACCCGCAGACACCCCCCAGGGGCACAAGCCTTTGGGCACACTTGCACAAGTTCCTGGCTCCTGACCAGCTTCTCTTTTTCATGCTGGAGGGCAGAGTGATTTTGTCACCTCCCTGGACTGAGTCCCTCCATCCACGATCCCTTCCAGGATTATCTAGGCTGGATGGAGGACGTTTGCCCACCTGCTTTCCGTCCCACTCGATCTGGTGCCCTGAGGCCCTATGAAACAGTTTGCACCGTCACTGGGAGGTCGGCCCAGCAAGGATCTCAGTGGACAGCGCTCACCACCTTGGGTCCCCGTCCTTCCTCTCCCCTTAATAGCCGGTGACTCTGGGCCCCTCAAGACTCACTAAGGATGGTGAGCCCTCTTTCTGTAAAGTGGAGATGAAAGTTCCTACCTTCCAAAGCTGTGACAAGGATTACAGGCAAGGGTTTATACAGCACCTGCTCCTGGATTTGTTCAGCAAACACATGTCAGCGACCCAGGTCCCAAGGGGTGTTCCTGCCTGAGCCCCATAGTAGATGCTCAGTAAACGGAAGAGATTGTCAGTATCTTGCCATCAGGCATGGCCTGAGCAATTGTCTTCTGCCGGGTGCAACTAGCTAGACTCCTGGGTGTCTCCAGGGCGCAGCCCAGGATGTCAGGTGAGACAGACAGTAAGAAACTTATTCCCAGTGATGAACGATGGTCACGACCAAATTCGATCTCACATAGCTAGACGCTTCCTACATGCCCAGGGGCTCTGCTATAGGCTTTGTCGCTTTGTCTTAATAAATTCTCGAAACAACCCAGGAAGGGAGTGCTGGTGTTGCCTTCATTTTACAGATGTGCCAGCTGAGGCACAGAGAGGGTTAGCAACGTCACGCAGCTGGTGGGCGGTGAAAAGGTCAACGGAAGCCCAGAGGAAGGGTTACTAAGCCCAGAGGGGCAGATAGGCGGGGGAGCCCTTCTTCTTCTTCTTTTTTTTTTTTTTTCTAAATTTCATTTATTTATTGGACAGAGATCACAAGTAGGCAGAGAGGCAGGCAGAGAGAGAGGGGGAAACAAGCTCCCTGCTGAGCAGAGACCCCAATGTGGGGCTCAATCCCAGGACCCTGAGATCATGACCTGAGCTGAAGGCAAAGGCCTAACCCACTGAGGCACCCAGATGCCCCAGGGGAAGCCCCTCCTAAGAGGAGAGCCTGAAGGTGGCCCTTCAACCCTGCGATCCCTCCACCCTCTAGAGAGCCATCCACTTCCGGACCCAGAAGGAGCAGTCATGTGACCCATCTCCCCTGGCCCTGGCTGATTGGACCGGGACGGACACCTGACCAAGGAGCTGGGCCAATCAGACTCTCTCGCTCTCAAGAATTTAAACAGGTGGAACCGGAGAACGGGAGCCACAGTGTGTGAAGCCTGGAGGGGCCTTAGGGGAGCTAATGCAGCGGAAGGAAACGGGACGGGAAACGGGACGAGGCGGGTCCTGAAAGATCTGAGACCCGCAGAGCTAAGAAAGCGCAGTCGGGTTTGGGATTGGGTAGGAAAGAGCGGGAATGAATCAGGTTTGGACGGATTTGTTCCCGTTTCTGAGTTCTCGAGGCCCAGCTGTTCTTCTAGCTTCCGGGGTTCATGGGGGCCCCCTCCCAGCCCGATATTCAAGCCCTCTTAAGTGACGCTAGAGTGGGCTTCGGTTTCTTGCCACCAAACAATGCTGTACTGGAAGACAGGCGAGCGGATGCGTCTATGCCAGCCGGGGTGGGGGCGGGGAGGGCCGAGGCAGAGTCCGGGAGAGGCGCTCCCTCGCGCGAAGCCTGCAGGCTGGAACTGAGCGGGGAGGCGGCTTCGGGGAGGGGTGCTGGGAACAAACAGCACAGAGCCAGCGGGCCGCTCTGCCTTGGAGGAGTCGGTGCCCAGATGTTGATGGGGCTGGTCCGTTCGTGAGGCTGCTGGGCCCTCCGCCTTGGAACAGAGGCCCCGGAGCTCATTTTCAATCAGGCCCTGTCCCCTACACACAAGCAGAGTTAATTAAACATAGCCTTCCCTTCTGCAAGGAAATGGAAAGCAAGCTCCTGTTAGAACAGTTAGTACTTACAGCCCCCCCGCCCCGCCCCGTTCCTTCCTCCCTCCTCTTAATACCTGGCCTTCATCATCTCAGAATCTGCTTCCCGTCCATCAGTTGGCCCTAAGAAGCCAAGAGGAAAGGAGAGGGGAAGGGACAGGTGACCCGTTTATCCCTACTTGGGGACAGGGAGACTTTATTTTTCAATGAGGGTCTGGCTGGCCACAGAGCCGGAGTAGAGAGCCAGGCCCCTGCGTTGCTGGGAGCAGGTGTCCTAACCTCTCTGCTGTCTCGTCCATATCACAGGGATCCTATGGCCTCATCAGACTCAGCATCCAATGAGATCTGGGAAGAGAAAGTGTCAAGCCCAGGGCCTAGCATGAGTGCTTCTTCCCTACTCCCCTCCCACTGCCAAGGTAGGTGGGGCTAGGGACCTGCGGTCCACAAACCTTGCTGTGTGATGTCAGGCTGGTTACTTGGCTTCTCTGGGCCTCTGTGGAAGAGAAGGCTATGGGCACCTCTGTGTAAAGCACGTTCCCCAGAGAGCTGGAAGGTGTGCGGACAGACAGGAGAGCACAGGGGTACAGGGCCTGTGACCTGGGCTAAGACCGCGTGCATCCCCTCCGAGCCGGCTCTCCCATTTCCTGACTGTACCAGCTTGAGGAAGGGGTTGACTCCCTGTGCCTCAGTCCCCTTGCGGGATGGATGGAATCACGGTGCCGGCAGCATGTAGAGCAGCGCTTAGCCCACAAAGAACCCTTGGTAAGTATCAGCTATTGCTCTTACTCTTATTTTTAGTCCAGCCCAGCCCCTGCCTTCAGAGACACTGCCGCCGAACCCCAAAGCCTGTTCTTGGAGGATGAATCTGAGTTGCCATCAAAAGCGACTCCGGAATGAAGAGTCACCGCCTTGGCCAGCTGTGTTCCTGTCTGAGATCGGGAAGGGTCAGGAGGGCTTGTTGGCGCCCTGGTTTCATCCTCCTTAAACTAGAGCTACTTCAGCTCAACAGGCTGGGGCGTCAGGAGGGCTAAGTACCCCGAGTTCATGGTGTGTGGCCCTCCCCGCCATCCACTGGCACTCACTAGTGACTGGGGGACCCTGCCACCTTGAAAGTCCTTGGCAAACTGGGGGCACTGTTGGACACCTGCTACTTGCAGGTCTCATGCCGGGTTCCAGGAACGGACACGGGAATCAGAGCTGGAGTTGCCTGCTGTCGGCGAGGAGGGGCAAACCTGACATGCATTAAACTAAGCGGTGGTTTGGGCTCTGGGATCTGATGAGGAATCCTTCCCAGGGGGTAATACAGCCAGCAGAGTGGGGAGGCACAGGTGCAAGTGCCAGAGGGGCTGAGAGACAGGAGAGGAGCTTCTCAAGATGGGATAATACAGCCTCCCTCAGGGGTTGGCCCTCACACAGCCATTGTGCCTGGAAGTGCATCTTGGGGTCTAACCTGAGTCCTTCCTGCTGCATCAGGATCTCATGCTCCCCCAGCTCCTCCCCCAATCCCCATCCTCCTAATAACAGACCATGTGAACTCAGGACCAGCTTGGCAAATTTAAGGTCCTCTAACAGATAGTGAGAGACTTTCCTTGTGGGACTCAAAAATAGCTTGGAAAATAACTCCCAAAGCAGATCGGGCTGTAGTGGAAGGCCTGGCCCTTCTAGCCTTCCGTGGTTACTCCTTTACAGGGGCAACACTGACAAGGGTGGGTTAGCACCGGCCGCGCTGGACAGCTGAACACTCAGACTGTTGTCGCTAAGTTCAGTCTCATCACTTTACACCTTTGAAGTGGGCTGTCATTTTTAAAAGTTTTTTTTTTTTTTTTAGGGTTTTACTAGAGATGGGGTCGGGACATACCGTGAATGGACAGACTTGTCTTTAGTCTTAGATCTATACCCCTTCCCCAAGCCACTAATTATCATTGAGCGAATGATCGATGAACTTGACTGAGCTGTCCAAAGCTGGAATTGGTTGGGGCAAGCTGCCTGCAAACCCAGCTTCAACATCAGCTCCAACATCCGCTCCAATTGGAGGAAAGTGACATTTTGATCTTAAAAAGGCTGGTGAGCAGAAAGTCCCTTTGGAGCAGGACATGTCTCTGAGGATAGAGACACCAAAAGAGCAGCGAGGCCCTGACCCTCAGGAAGCTGACATTCTAGTTAGGAGAGGAGACATACAAGCAGCTCATGAACCCCCAGCCCTGACCCCCAGCAGTTCCCCCATGGCAGGTATCCCCATCTGCCTCCCTGTGAAGTTCATTGTCTTGTGTGTTGTCCGTCCTCACGCTGTAGGCAGGGACTTGGTCTTGTTCACGGCTGCATCCCGAGTACCCAGCCTAGTCCCCGACAGACAGCGGGTGCTCAAAAAACACATGCTGAATGAACAGATGAGTGAATGAAGGCAGGTAGGATGGCCTTAACAAGGCTTTCCTGGGGTGTGGGATGGCCACAGGGGTCACTTGGGCTCTGGATCTGTGGTCACGTGTCTCCTGGCAGGGTGGAGCCCCCCCGCCCGCCTCCTTCACCACTCTGGGATCCTCTGTCTGGCCTGCCCCTGACTCTGTACCTTCCACCACCCAGTCTGCTTGGGCTGATGGCGGAGGAGAGCCAGTAGCCACTCTCGGCCCAGCTCGGTCTGGGTGGTCAGCATCCAGATGCTGTCTCTGCTCTCCCATCCTGGAACGCTGAGTGGCAGAATCTGCTCCACCCACCCCGCCTCTGCCCTTGTCTTCTGGACAAATCCTATGCCTGTTAGTGTTAGTATCCGAAGGCTTATTCCCCAAGACGTACTTGGCTTCCATCCACCGCTCATCAACATGAGACCTTGGCCAAATGACGGTGTATTATTGAGCATCAATTTATTTATCTATAGAATGAAAATAATAGTAAAAATACTAATTGAATCCCATTATTTTGCAGCAAGGTTTGGTGAGCTAATGCATGTGAAGTCCTTGGTACCGTGCTCAGCACATGAGTAATTTATACCTTCTACTCAGTATTTCGGCTGCCACTCTTGTCATTATTATAATCTTTGATTTTTATGTGTTGGGCACTTAGTAGGTGCCAACAAATCAAGCAGTACTTAGCCTCTTGCTCTCTTTAAAAGACAGAGCTTTTATTTTGTCGTTGTTATGAGGGTGAGTACCACGAGGATTTGGGTTCACCTGTTTCGGCTAACTCAGAGTTTACCCTTCTGGGTGAAAGTCTCCCTCTGGCCATTGCCAGAAGAGCTCTTCTTGTCAAATCAATATTGAGCAGGGGACAGTCCTGGCCAACACGTGTTCAGAGTCCTCCCACACCCCTTATTTATCTGCATGTGACGGGAGCGAACATCAGAGCCCAGAGAGGTTTGGTACATTATCTAGGGTCACACAGCGTGCTGATCTAACACACACACCCCCACCCGGCCTCTGGTTGAGGGCTCCAAGTGCCAGGCTGCTGTCACCACCACCACCACCATTAATTGTCATCATCTACGTGTGAATGGAATGCTTAAGTCTTCTAGTCATCTCTGCAACCTTCCTCTCTCATGATCCTGTAACAGCCCCAGGAGCTGGGCAGAGAAGGTCGGAGTGGGGCAAGATCAACCCAACATTACTGCCATTTTTCAAAGGTGAAAGCTGAGACTCAGAAGCGACTCAGCCTGGCCTAAGGTTACACAGAGGGAGCAGCTCCCCAATGCCCAGCCTGTTCTCCAGCCTACAGAGCAGGTGTGAGGTCCTGGGCTTGTTGCTTCGTGCTGGTTGCCTCCAGCCCCACAGCTGCCCTCCAAGCCTAGCTCCTGCAGCCCCCAGCTGAGAGCCCTCAAGGGGGTGACCTGCCCCTCTTGCAGGAGACCTCAGAAAAAGTTTTAGGGACCTAAGACCCTTGGACACCAACAGGCGATGTCTTTTTTTTTTTTTTTTTTTCCTTCTCTTGCGGAGCAGAAGAGATTTATGGCTTCTGACTCTCGACCCTGCTTTGAACCAAGTTGCACAAAAATAACAGGCATCCCTTTCTGGAAGACAGACAGTGTCTCTGCAATGGGAGGCAGGAGCCCGAAAGCCTGGCGACCTGGGAAAAGTTTCTTCTTATTTAGAAATCACCTTGGGGGGTTTTAAAAAATGGAGTTCATGGAAGAACAGAGTGAAATTTGTCATGGCGACTTCACAGTGTGTTAAAGCACCTGGGATTTCAGGTTGTTCTGGGGCCCATCACTTCTCTCCCAAGGAGGTCAGACCAATCCCCCACACCTGGAAGGTGCACTTGAAATCCATCCCCGCAGTTTGGGAAGCCCCTCTTTGACTGATGGGAGTCACTGGCTCTGGGGCCCCAAACCCACCAGGCTCTGATGAGGATTAAGTGAGTTGGTGCAGGTAAAGCACTTGGAAGAGTGCCCAGCACCTGGTGGACTCCGCAGAAGTGCAAGCAGTTGTTACTCTTATTCACGGCATCCATATAACGTTAGGTGGAGGGTAGGAGGCGCGTGTGTAATAGAGCAATCCTTCAGTGGCTGGAGGGAATCACAGGAGAATGAGACCCTTTCGGTCTCTGTCTCTCAGTGTCCCGAAGCTTGCATCTCATTGCATTTAAAAGGAAAAACAGTAAGGACAGCAAAACAAAGCTGGGTCTGACCCAGAGAAGGGGGCCTCTGAGGACAGATTGTTGAACATTGGTCCAGGGAGAAGACAGCCCAGAAGCAGGGCTCTGGTGCCCATTTCACAAACCAGCTGTGTCCCTGGGTCCCTGGGCAGCAGGTCGTTGGGGGTGCCACATCCGCCGGGAGCAGCAGGGGCCTGAGCTTGAACAGCAGGGACATGATGGGCATCTGCCCAGGGGGCAGAGGGTCTGGACTCCCCAGGGAAGGGTCCTCTCTGAGCCGGAGGGCTTCACCTGGCGTCCAGATGTCTCAACGGATGAGCCTGTTCTGGAAGATCTAGCCGCTGGTTCTTCCCTGAGTCGGAGGAGAGCTGGTTACATCACCTGCAAGATCAAGGCCACCTCTGTCCCCACTTGTCCTGCCTTATGTCTGTTCTTGTCTCGCCTAGAAAAGGTCTAGAAGAGACCCCCGGGGCTGCGGATGATATTGCCACATGGACCCCTTCCCACTTGCACCCACCGCCTTGTATCCAAAGGTAGGGCAGCCTCCATCTGGTTCCGGGCAGGAGGCTGGGCCACAGAGCAGCGACAACAGTGCTCTTTAGACCCGTGTCCCTAAAGCACTTACTAGGCACTGGACAAAAAGGGTGGGATCTCTTTTAATGCCCCCAAATAATCCCTTGAGGGTGCTGGGCCAACCCCATTTTCCAGAAGAGAAAACAGAGGCTCGGAGAGAGAAAACAATTTGTCCCAAGACATGGTTTGAAAGAAGCAGAATCAGGATTTGAACTGAGCTATGTGTGATTCCATTCTTAACTCCCACGCTGCTGTGTGCTTTATAAAGTGGGAAGTAACTTAGTTTTCTTTTTAATTAATAGATCCACTCCCCATCTTCTTCTTCTTCCTTCCCTTCCTCTTTCCCTCCCTTCCTTCCTTTTTACAGATTCCAAAGTTTTCCCACCCATTAATTTACTGGATCCTACGAGGAAAACTGGGAGATTGCCTCCGCATTTTCACAATGAGGGAACTGAGGCCCAGAGAGGTAAGTTGATGTGCCCTGAGTGGGAGCGGGGAAGCCGGGGCTCCTGCCTCCTGTCCCGACACGCTGGGCTAGAGGCGGCTGTGTGTCTGGGAGAAGCCACCAGGGTGTTCTGCCAACAGAAGCAATGATTATCATAAACTCATTCCCAGAGTATCATTCCCCTTTTTGCAGAGATTGGATTTCCGTCGTTACTGAGGGCCACATTCCCCAGCCCTCCACTACCCCCTCCAGTTTTGCAGCACCCTCCCTCTGCTGCAATTTAACCAACTTATTCATTAACTGCTATGTGCCCAGAAGGTATTTATATCAACTGCGTGTTTGGAAATTCAGCTGCACTTGAAGTGCGGGTAACAAGCTGATGACCTGCTTGGGGATGGGTAAGACCTGGGGAACCTGCTCTGGCAGGCCTCACCTTCCCGTGACCCCACGTGTGCAGAACAGCCCCAGCGGCTCTGAGAGTGGAAGCCTCAGGAGGCAGGGGGCTGACACATGTGAGTGCTGTCATTGTCTCGCTTCCAATCTTCCCTACCACCTAGCCTTTCTTCCTGTCTCCCTCCCTCCCTTCCTCCTTCCTTCCTTCCTTTGTTCTTTCTTTCCATTAATCCATTTCCCTTTTTCCCTTCCTTCCTTTCTCCCTTCCTTTGTTTTTTTCTTCCATCCATCTTTCCATCTTTCCATCCATTCATCTTTCTTTCCTTTGTTCCTTCCTTCCATCCTTCCTTCCATCCATCCATCCATCCATCCATCCATCCTTCCATCCATCTATCCGTCCGTCCGTCCATCCGTCCGTCCGTCCATCCATCCATCCATCCTTCCTTCCATCCATCCTTCCTTCCTTCCATCCATCCATCCTTCCATCCATCCATCCATCCATCCAT